>NC_135548.1:14190732-14490732 GCF_045843805.1 Urocitellus parryii
GATATACACAAAAGTTAACTATTTTCTACTGGTCTGAAACTGCTTTCCTTGGTAGATTAGAGCAGCATACTTAGAATTTATTTGGAATGTAGCCATGCTAGAGGCATATTGATTCTTAGTGTCCTTGATTTTCATAAATATCATAGCTTAAATGATAAAAATAAACATATATGTATAGCATAATGTTTTATATTTTTGCTCTATTTTTATAAGTCAGGCTAAAATTCATAATTATTTTATAATAAACTAACATTTATTGCACATTGGACTATAGTCATATCAGGATCATATTATTAGGATCTTTGTTTTCATAAATATTTCAATTTAAATGGCAAAAAAATGAACATATATGGAATGGCATTTTTTTTAACTTAAGCAGCTAGCGAGGCTGAAACAGGAGGATCACAAGTTCAAAGCCAGCATAAGTCTCTAAATAACTCAGTGAGACCATGTCTCTAAATAAATTACAAAATAGGCCTGGGGTTGTGGCTCAGTGGTCGAGCGCCCCTGAGTTCATTCCCTGCTACCAAGAAAAAAAAAGAATCTGCTTAATTTTTACTATTTTTAAAAACTTATTATCCTTTAATAACAGAGTAAAATAATAATCAAGAAAACATCTAAATAAATACAAATCTCCCATAGAACTATTTTTATTTTTGATGTAGAATGGCACATTGTAGTGACTGAATGCATATAAATCAGACCTTGGTTCCCCAGGGTTAGTAAAATCTATCTATTTATCTCTGTAAAATGAACCAAAGAATCAAAAACTTTCCCATTTATGCTACCTTTCTGAAGATAAATTTTAGTTTAATTTTGGTATGGAAAGCAATATCTTATTTACTTTTTAATTTATTCATTTCTTATTTCAAAGAATTCTTGTATGGGCAACTACTTGGTAGGTAAACTGTAGCACTTACTTGAGTCTTCAGTGCACACAGAGAAATTATGCTGGTTGTTTGAAATTACTTGTGATGGAGCTAGCCATCAATGGGAATATTATGCTGTAATTTACATTAACATGAATGAGAGCATTGGATTAAACTTTAAAAAAATCCTCATGAGATTCTTTTTTATATACATACTTTAAATGTAAATTGTAGGTCTCCAGTCACTTCTACACTTTTTCTGCCAAATGCAACTTATGGTCTTAATAAAAAGTACTTCTAGGATATATAATTGGAACTCATATAAACCTATTGTTAAACTTTATTTGTTCCAATTTCTCCTCGGATTAGGTCTAAACAATATATATATAAAATCATCATTTCAACTCCTGTAAATAATAATTTTCTTCAGAAAATCATCTTTAATATTGAGATGAACCTTTAGTAGATTAAATGTTGTTGCAGTAATTCACTTGCAGGTCAGCATGGGAAAACAAAGAAAAAGAAGAAGCAGAGCAAGCAAAGCAGCAGCAGAAAAAAAAAGTCCTTTATTGTGTACAAGCAATCTTTTTATAGTATTATGAACAAAGAAGGCAGCCTTCCAACATCAATAAATCAGGTCTTTCAGCTAATTAAACATAGCACACAGAAGTTTTACTTTCTAATCAGAAGTGACCCGCTTCTCATGGCTAATCTACTTTTGACCTGGAGTATGCTGAGCTCTGCTCTTTGTTTAGAACAGATAAAAATTTTTCTCAGCGCCCTCCTAGCCCACTTGGCAGAACATCCCGTTTGCAGGCAAGTTCTCCCAAGGTCAGCAGACACCTCGTTTTCAAGCATGTCTGTTGTTACCTATCCAAACCTTGAAGAAGCCTCTCGTTTGCGAGCAGGCTCTCCCAGGGACAGCAAACATCTCGTTTTCAAGCATCTCCCCTGTTACTTTATCTAAACCTTGAAGGAGCCCCTCGTTTGCGAGCAAGCCCTCCCAAGGACAGCAGACACCTCGTTTGCAAGCATGTCCGCTGTTGCCTTTCTATATCTTGACAGAATATCCTGTTTGCAGGCAAACTCCATCAAGGACAGTAATAGTAATGCAGGTACATCTGATTCTCTACATCTCCCTCCTTCTGTTTTTGTAAATGAGCCATAGCAGAAGCGATAAGGGACGTTTCATGTTTCAATTGCCTTCGCTTTTTCCAGCGTTGGAAGACTATATACAAAACAAAACACAAAACAAGAATTATTACAGTGTTACCTAAGGAAGCTGACAACAAGGTAGAAAAATGACTTAAAGGATTTAAATTAGCAATACTTGAAGACAATTTTTGTAAAATGTTAGATCCTGTTAGTTCAGGTAAAGTCTTACTAAAGGTGTCCATAATAGTCTTTTCCAAATTCATAATTTCTAAAGTTAATTTTTGATGTCCATTTAACCGTCTTTTAACAGTTTCCCAGGAAATCACTGGTATTATATGGCACAGGAGTTACACAAATATGAGAAGAATTCCAGTCACACTTCAGTACACTTTTGGTAGCCAAGATAGTCACTTGATCGCCAAGCCAGGAAACAGTATGTTGTAAATTGATCACATCTGTAGCCAATTGAGAGTTTAAGTCCTTTTGTTGTTGCCACAATAAATGAGCATCTTGATGCCATGTTCTCACGAAATCCGCAGTTTGAATGCCTTGATGTAAAGCAATGCCAGCTACTGCAGCAGTGGTGGTTACAGAAGCAACTGCAAGGATTGAGGCTATAACTGTTCCTATTAATCGTAGAGAGCGATGTAACAAAACTTGAAGAGCATTGTACAAATGAGTAACAGACAATGAATCAGACCAAGGACGAGTCAAATTAACAGGCACCCGCAATTCTGTGCGAGCTTTAACAATAACTAAAGAATAATTATTAATTTCTATTAATTCCTAATTAGTTCTATTTACACATTGAGTAAGATAACAGTCTATACATGATATTGTTCCCCAAGTTACATTCCATTCCCAGTTTCCAATCATAAGAGAATAAGGGAATTTAACACATGCAGAAGCAAAATAAGTCAGATTATTATGCAGACGTACTTCAAAAGGAGAGGAACGGGATACATCTAACGAGAAATTTCCAGTCCATACAGTGAGTTTCCCAGATACTGCCCATAATTTCCGTATATCCCCTTGAATATTGGGACACTTTATATGCTGTAACATTGGAGGGACCAAGGCATAATGTTGCATTTTAATTGTCTCATTACCCCAAGCATTTATTGTCCCATTATGTCGATGCCATCTTAAAGTACGATTTGACCAACTTTTTATAAATTCAGAATGATCAGGACTCCAATCAACTATAGTGATATTTTGATATTTAACTACTGTTTTAGGGTGATGATCACGGCATTTTTCCCACTCTAAATGAGTTAAAAAGGTTTCAAAATATTTAGCTGAACATAAAGGAAGATGAGTTCTGACAAAGCATTCTTCAGATGATAGGGATGATTGATTAACATATACACTAGAGGTATTAAATCCTCGGGAAGATATCATGACAGTAAAAACAGCAGTAGAATAACTACGATAATTAACTCCCCAAGTATTATAAGAAAGAGTTGTTATGTGCTATAAGAGGCAAACAGAAAGAATAAGCCCCTATACACAATAGGACTCCTTCAACAGCTACATTTATATTAGAAATATTATACAGATTTTTATAGAATAGAATATTTTTAATTCCCCCACATACATGAGGGGGGAAAATTAGTATTATTAGTACACACACGAACTTCAGGTTTTCCCCAGGAAACATTGCGCACCAAAGGAGGGTTAGGAACATAGGCCCAATAAGCAAAAGAATGAGCAGAAATTATACTTACCTGGCAATTAATAACTGTAAGCATAGCTAATAAAAGATTAACAGGATTTAAAGGCTGATTTGCCTTTTGAAGGTTTTTTTCAGCTTCTTGAGTCAACTTTTTTATCTGTCCCCATGTTGGGGGGTTCGCTGTTCTCGTTGCCATTGTAGAAGTTCTCTGCATTGCCAGCTCCTGAAATTGTCTAATAAATGGGTCGCTCATTCTGCAATTTGATAAGTCTTGAAGGAACCTAGAAAGGTGTTTTACCTGTAGAAATAAGAGCAAATCCCCTTCCCATGTGGTGCAACAACCTAGAAATCCATTCTTTATTTTCATCCCTGTTCCACATAGGTATTTCCAATTTGTAGAAATAATGGCTGAGATTTAAATGTAGATAAATGTTGCTGGGCTGCAGGAACCTTGGAAGTTGACCAGACATTTAAAAAATTTAAAGTTAGTAAAGTTTTATGAAGTATATTTTGAGGTATATAAGCCATAGTCATATCCCCCCTTTTTATTTTTAGTATATATTTTTTTAATGTATGATTTGTCCTTTCTATAATAGCTTGACCCTGACTATTACAAGGTATGTCAAATATATGTGTAATGTCATACTTTTGTAAAAATGAATGTAATTTTTGTGAGGTATATGCAGGTGCATTGTCAGTTTAAGTTCTAAAGGAATTCCCAAGATAGCAAAACAAGGTAATAAATGAGAAATGATTGCATTAGCCTTTTTTTTTTTTAAGATAAACTGTGGTCCAAGAAAATGAGTATAGTGTCAATAGTATGATGTACATATCTTAATTGTCCAAATGACTGAATTATAACAACATCCATTTGTTAAAGGGCATTAGGATGGAGTCCCCTTGGATTAACACCAGGAGGACAGTAAGGAATATTAAAAGAAGCACATGATGAACAGTTATTTTGTATTTATTATAAAGTCCTTTAGTGTTTGTATGATGTAAAGCATGTTCTAGATGAGTCTTATCTTAGGTAAGTAGGGCTCTTTATAAATTTAAGTAAAGTGTTGTAGTTTTAAAGTTATTATTATTTTTTAAATATTATATATTATAAATTTTATATAAATAATAGTTTAAGTTTATTTGAGTAAAAACTAACACAGTAAGATAACACATCTAAAACATGAAATAAAGAAAGGCTGAAAGCTTTTAGCTTTTTTTAGAAAAATAGAAAAAATGTTCTTGTGTTTTATAATATTAACCTTTATGTAGATAAGGCTCTCATTAACTTAAAAAATATATTTAAATTGTACCTCAGTGTAAAAAGTAACATAAAACTTTATATATCTTATTGATAATAGGTCCAGTTATAGAACATTAAATTATATAAATAAATATCCAATATGTTATTTTATAAGCCTAAAATTACCATGCAAGAACACCAGCTTGATATAATTTTTTTTAAAGCTTTATCTTAATGATTTGTATACCTGGAAAATATGAACACATTTAATATACAAAGAAGAGTAATAGTACCATAATTACTATTGATGTTTTTATATTAATTAAGTTTAGCTCTTAAAGAAATAACATAATAGAATATTGCAAAATAAAAGTTGTCATTTAACCATATTTGTATAATCCTAATTTTTTTTAAGATTATTTGTTCAAAAATTTACATATATAGCCAATGTATATAGACCTTCTTTATCACTTACTTAAAACTATATAGCCAACATACATAGACCTTCTTTATCATTTGTTTAAATTTTTTATTTACTCACTTCCAGAAACACATTTTTTAATTAAATCCATACCTAGAACCTTTTAATTTTTTTTAACCCCTTCCTTATTTACATTTTGAAATAATCCTTGTGAATTTTTGAATTTAGGCAAATTATTCCATTTTAATAAGAGATATTTTGTTACTTGTAGTACACAATTAATCACATTAGTTTACCATATTATGAAAATATAGTGTCTAAATATTAGGGATGATAAAGAACCATTTATTTATTTATATTATTTACCAACTTAAAAAATTATTAATAATGTTATCTAATGTAATTTAAGGAGTTAAAAGCATTTAATGGTATATTTAACATTTAGCATATTAACCTTGTAAATTAATCAGATATTTAACAAATATTTATAAACAAATAATCTTATGTCTAATTAATTTACTTATTTTATCAAAACATTAGACAAGTATAATGAACCGTGTTAGCCATTTTTTGTTGTTGTTGTTGAAGAAAAGTCCTAGAACCAAATCATATCAGTCATTAACATGTTAAAGACGTCTTATTTTTATCTGTTTACCCAATTTAAATTGAACCATTTAAATCAGTGAATTAAAAATATTTGGATCCATTTTTTTTTAATTTTTATGAGCGCTCTTTACATATATATCAATCTTTATATTATGTACATGACATATGGACATACACACAAACAGACATACAACATATAATACAAATGTGCACACATAACACAATAAAGGCCTTGTAGCTATTTTAGGTGAAATTTCCATTGTAATGTTTAAATATTCCATAGTTGATCAAAAATAGAACTGATCAGAAAAACATTAACTTAGGTCTGTAGGGTCAAAATTATGAGCTCAAAAAATACAGAATCTAGGAAAAAGTAAGAGTCCTAGAAAAATGACCGGCCAGTAATTAGAAAGTATAATAAAATTTATTTATATATTTTATTTTATTTTTTTATAATCCCTTTTAAAATGACCTGCTTTTCCACAATTGAAATAAGTTCCTGATTTATTGGGTTTAAGGGCTCCAGCCACGGCTGCAGCAAAAACAGAAACTTTGATGTTCAATTCCTCCCACTCCAGCATAAGCTCTCACATATTTACTCAATGAGGCGTTTTGCCCTTTTAATGGCCCCAAAATATGCTTACATTTAGGATTTGCATTTTTAAATGTTAATGTTTTTAGTAATACCTTTGCTATTTGATCTTGACCCATTGCCTTCATAACAAAAGTACGTGGTCTTGCAAGAAAATCAGTGTAAGTTTCAGTAGCCCCTTGCATAGATTTAGTAAAGGAAGGTTGTGCCTGACCAGTGGGTATCACACATCTCTAAGCTCTTAAGAAAACCTGTCAACTTGTTGGAGATCTGAATCTGTATATTGAGCCTGTCTCTAAAGGCATGGTAATTACTTTCCCCCATTAACTTATCCTCCATAGGTCCCAGGGGATTTTGAATTTCATTCTCTCCAGCTTGTTTTTGTGCCTCATCTTCCCATCAACTTCTCAATTGTAACCATTGAGATCCCTCCAAAACTGTTTTGGTTAATGCCTCCCAATCCAAAGGAATAAGTAATTTAGAAGTTCCCAAATTTTCTAACATATCTAACACAAAAGGAGACTGAGGGCCATATTGAAAGGCTGTAGCTTTTAAATCCTTTATAAACTTGTATTCCACTGCAGTATAGTGAACATCAATCATAGGGGATTTTGAAGGTTTTGTTGTCTAGTTATAGGAAACAAATGTTGTGGATCAACAAAACAACCAGGAGGAGCTGCAAGATCATCATCATCATCATGTGTCATAGTAAGAGGAAATGAAAAACATTGTTGTTCTCTACACACATCAACTCTATACTCTGTCATTGGAAAGAGAGAAGCATTAAAAGGAGCAGTAGGTTTAAGAGAGGACCTTTGCTTTTTTAATTGCATTTTATCCACAAAGGCCCTCCATAATTTCTTTCATACTGGAGTCACTATCTGAACTTCTTGAATCTTCTTTATTGCCCAGATCTGATTTAGGAGAGTCATCTATAGTATCACAAATATTTTCTTAGGGCTCCGTTTTGTTAACCTTATGATCAGATTCTGATGTATTAACTTGACCTTCACAAAGAGAGCCCTTTTCATTATTGTTTTCTAATAATTGTAATGCTTGAGTAATAGCGCTACACAATGTCCAAATCTTCAAAGAAATAACATTTCCAGCCTGATGCTGCTTACGGAGCTCTTTTTGAATCAATTTTTATTCCCCTAAATTTAATTGGACCTTAGTTTGATACTGGAACCAGTGACAATGACATTCTATAATTTAAATAACTCCTTGAGTCTCTTATGAGATGTTTTCAAACCTATGGAATATAATAATCCTTGTAGTAACTCCATGTATTGATCCTTTAAGGACTGGGAGTTTCCCATGTTAGTTCTGAAAGTTCCCCCTAAAGTTTCTTTCAACCTGGGGTGCTACCTTTCAATATTTGTTAGTTCTGAAAGTTCCCCCTAAAGTTTCTTTCAACCTGGGGCGATACCTTTCGATATTTGTTAGTTCTGAAAGTTCCCCCTAAAGTTTCTTTCAACCTGGGGTGATTCCTTTCGATATTTGTTAGTTCTGAAAGTTCCCCCTAAAGTTTCTTTCAACCTGGGGCGATACCTTTCGATATTTGTTAGTTCTGAAAGTTCCCCCTAAAGTTTCTTTCAACTTGGGGCGATACCTTTCGATATTTGTTAGTTCTGAAAGTTCCCCCTAAAGTTTCTTTCAACTTGGGGCGATACCTTTCGATATTTGTTAGTTCTGAAAGTTCCCCCTAAAGTTTCTTTCAACTTGGGGCGATACCTTTTGATAATTGTTAGTTCTGAAAGTTCCCCCTAAAGTTTCTTTCAACTTGGGGCGATATCTTTCGATATTTAGTGAATCCCGAAAGTCCCCCTTTCGTTTTCTTAACCCGGGGTGCTTACCCTTTCGGTGCTGGATCCTGCCGACTACGCCAATTGTTGCAGTAATTCACTTGCAGGTCAGCATGGGAAAACAAAGAAAAAGAAGAAGCAGAGCAAGCAAAGCAGCAGCAGAAAAAAAAAAGTCCTTTATTGTGTACAAGCAATCTTTTTATAGTATTATGAACAAAGAAGGCAGCCTTCCAACATCAATAAATCAGGTCTTTCAGCTAATTAAACATAGCACACAGAAGTTTTACTTTCTAATCAGAAGTGACCCGCTTCTCATGGCTAATCTACTTTTGACCTGGAGTATGCTGAGCTCTGCTCTTTGTTTAGAACAGATAAAAATTTTTCTCAGCGCCCTCCTAGCCCACTTGGCAGAACATCCCGTTTGCAGGCAAGTTCTCCCAAGGTCAGCAGACACCTCGTTTTCAAGCATGTCTGTTGTTACCTATCCAAACCTTGAAGAAGCCTCTCGTTTGCGAGCAGGCTCTCCCAGGGACAGCAAACATCTCGTTTTCAAGCATCTCCCCTGTTACTTTATCTAAACCTTGAAGGAGCCCCTCGTTTGCGAGCAAGCCCTCCCAAGGACAGCAGACACCTCGTTTGCAAGCATGTCCGCTGTTGCCTTTCTATATCTTGACAGAATATCCTGTTTGCAGGCAAACTCCATCAAGGACAGTAATAGTAACGCAGTCACATCTGATTCTCTACAAATGTTAACATGAAATTTCTTCTTAATATTCAATAAATAGGTTGTAGACCTGATAAAAACAGTTTAGTTAAAAGAATTCCATTAACATCATTACAATGATAGAGAAAATAATGTGCAAAATAGAGTCACTGTCATGTTCCTGACCTTGCGATACAAATTAAAATAAAGAAAAGTGTCATATTTCTCTGTGGTTCAAATTGGGTTCACCTAATAGAACTCTGACAAAAGCAAATGTTTTGTCACTTAGTCTGCTGCCAAGAACATTTTAGTGCATAATTAATGATAATCTACTCCTTAATGTGTGTATGTGATTGAATACAATGTTGCTTCTGGTGCCACAGAAACATTATTATTTCCAGTGTGAAGAGAGCAGCAAAATTTCTAATAAAATAATGAGCTGTGGTAATGATAATAGAAGGTGTCAGAAGCACAATAAACATGATTCGAGTGGACGAGGAGAAAAGACCAGTATTTAAGAACATTACTATTTTTCTCTTAAAAAGGGAAAGTAATTCCGGGAAGGATTTTCTTGGCTCTTCTTGCCAGGATGTCTAAAAATACCATCTACTATGCAGCCCATTGCTTAGCTACATCTCTGTCTTGTATGCTGACCCCTTCTTCTTTAATTGGCCCTTAAGATTTGGTGTTCTCTAGAGCAGTGCTTACTGTTTTACTGCATACAAATCAGTGGGTTGATATTAACATTCAGTTTCTAATTCAACAGCCCTGAGGTGGAGCCAGTGATTCTGTAGTTCAAACTAGCTCCCAGGCATGAGTTTTTTGTTAATCCATGAACTACACTTGGGCCTGTTTTCAGTCATCACAATCTTCATTGGCAGATTTTAAACCCACTGCCATAATTTTAAATATATCCTATGTTCACAATTTGTTATTCCTTATCCTCAGTCTCACCTCTTCCAGTCTTCAAAACCTTTAAGCTGAAATATTGAAAACTAAGGCCATTACTATTATCCTCAAACCCAATCTTTCTGCTTTATATTCTATTACAGTAAGTGATACCATCATTCCTTAAGTTCCCAAATATAGTCATATAATTCCCATTTTATAGATATGTCTTTGAAGTTTAGGCAGTGTATTAAAAACGACTCTGTTAGTAAGGAAACCAGGACTACACATTTATAACATTTGGAACATTTATGCTCATTTACTGTGATTACTGCTTTCTATAATAGCCTTCTTTTCTCACTCTCAATGCCTACTCATTCATAAAATATATTTCCTCTGGGAAGTCATTCCCAGTTTTTTCTTTTTTCCTGGCAGAATAAGATCTTCATTCCTCCATGATTCCAGAGAAGTTTGGTATCATTCCTTTTAAAAAAATATAGCACATTGTTTTCCAGTTATTCACTGGTTTATCTCTCTCTTCACACCTTGGAATGTGAGGTCCTTGGAGTAGGGACAAAGTCTTATTTATTTATTCAGATTTTTTAATTAGAAAAAAAGAGGAATACTTATTAGTTTTTAAAATAAATACAGTACTACAGAAAAAATATAGAAAAAAAGAAAACCCCTATTAAAAATACTCTTTCCAAATACCACTTTTTGTGTTTAGGTAACCATTAATATTTATTTGGTGTAAAATACTTGACATATTATCTAGGCAAATCTACATAGCAATCAGTATATGTGTGTGAACATAGAATATATAAATTGGATGGTATTACACATAGTAATTCTATAGCTTGCTTTTATTTCCCTCACCAACTTGTCTTGGGCAATTTTCCATGTCTTTATTATATAGATATGATATTCCTTTTTAATGAAAGCATAGTCTTTCATTTTATAAAGTAATGATATTTTAATCATTCACATATTCATAGGTAATTTAAGTTTTCAATATTTTGCTATTACACAATGTTGAAATAAAAATGTTTGGTAGGTGCTTTTGTCCATGTTCAAATATTTCTCTGTGGTAGATATTTTGACTTTAATTTAATTGCTGATTCAAAAAGATAGAGGCTTAAATTTGTGATATGCATAGCCAAGTTATCTGCTAAGAAATCTATACCAATTTGTGCTGCCATAATTATAATGGCCATTTTTTCCTAAAAAAGAAAGAAAATAATAAAAAGTTTTTTTTTTCTTTCTGTTAACTCACATGTTTTATAAAAACAATTGATTTTTGCTGAGAAAATTATATTTAGTAAAAATTGTACCTTGTTATTTTTCCATTTCACAGATATATTTTGAGATATTATATCTTTTTGTAATTATTTTGGCCATTTGAACTTTTGCTTTGTGATAACTATTCTTACCATTTGATCATTTTTCTTTTGGATTTCCATGTTCTCAATGGTTAACAGAACTTCTTTGTTGATTTCAGATATTGACCCATTTTGTTTAATATGTTACAAATATATTTTCTGTTATTTTTAAGCTCATGTAAACTTATTTTACTTGATATATTTGTATTTTATACATATTAATATTTCACATTTTCCAGTTATTTTATCTCTATTTTGTTCTCTTATTATTTGTATCTACTTATTTTAATTTCTCTAGTTCTTTGTTTGTGTCATATTTGTTATGTTATTTTATTTTTAGTAAGAATCACTATTTGGGGGCACATAGTTGGATGAGTTTGAATAAATATAAATAGTTTTATAATCACCACTACAATAAAGACATAGAATATGTCACTGCTAAAAAGCAAACTTCATTCCCCTTGTAGGTAATTACCAACTCCCTGGCAATCAGTTATCTGATATTATTCCTCTTCATTTACCCTTTCCACATTGTAGTATAAATAGGATCATTCAGTATGCAGAGTTTGGTGTCTAGCTTTTCATTTAGCATAATTATTTTGAAATTCATGCAGTTGTACATGTGTCAGCAGTTCATTCCTTTTTGTTGAATATTATTCTGTTGTAAAGTGAACCACAATTTTTTTTTAAATCCATTAATCAATTGGTGAGCATTTGGATTACCTCTAGGTTTTGGCAAACATAGATAAATTACTACACACAGTGAGTTATAGGTCTTTGTGTGGAACATTTTCTCTTATTTTATTGGTTAATTACATAGAATTGACATTACTGGGTCTTTTAGTTATCACCTATTTTCCTACGAGGCTATACTTTTCATTCCCATCAGCACTATATGAGATGTACAGTTGCTTCTTATGTTTGCTAGCACCTAATATTGCCAGTTTTTTTTTGTTGTTGTTGTTGTTGTTGCTGTTTAGCCATTTTATGTATGTGGTGATATCTCATTGTGGTTTATTTTGTATTTCTAGAATCACTAATGATGATGGGGATCATTGTGTACTTATTCACCATCTGTAACCCTGAATAGAAATATCTAATACAACCTTTCATCCTTTTAAAATGTTTGATTACCAGTATCCTTACTTATGGTTTGATAGTTTTTATGGACACCAAACCTTTATACAAATTTGTTTTGTCAAATTTTTCCCAGTCAGTATCTTGTGTTTTATTTGTTAACAATATATTCCAAAGACCCAAATTTTTTATTTTAATTAACTCCATTTTGTCCAGTTTTATTTATATGTTTGCATTTTGCAACCTATTTAAGAAATTATTGCATAATTCATAGTTACCTTGTCTTTTCAAGTAGATGTTTTAAAATTGTAATCTTTATTCTAGGTGTAGAGTTAATTTTTAGTTTTGTTTTACATGGTGTCAGGTGAGTATACAGAATCATTTTGTTTGTCAGGTATAGAACTGTTCTACCTGGTTTATTAAAAAGACAGTACTTCTCCACTAAATTATCTTTGACACCTTTGCCAAGTATCAGTTTAGCATCTATAATATGTTAGTTATCTCCTGTTGTGCAACAGAAACCCACAAAATTTACTAGCTGCAAACATTAAACATTTAATGTATTATATTACCTGAGGGTTATAGATTAGCTTTTCTGAATAGTTTGCCCCATATCTCTTATTAAGCCTGTGATCAAAGTTTTACTAGGAATTTAGTCAAGACTCAAAGAAGGGAGGATCTGCTTCCAAGCTTTCTCATATGCCTATTGGTAGGTTTTAGGTCTTTATTAGATGCTAGTCAGAAATATCGGTTCCTTGCTAGACAGGCCTCTCTATAGAGGAACTTGCTTCTCCTTGGATGATTGATCTATCCACAAATTATTTCTTGAAGCTATTGAAATAATTTGTGCTTCCTTATTTTTCAATCTATTGACAATAGTTGATGCTAAATAACAGTTACTTGAATATTGAATTTTGAATGTTAAAATGACCTTGCATGCCTGGGATAAACTCCAATGGTTATATTTGGTATGGTATTTGGTAATAATATGTTTGATAAAAAATGCATTTGGGATATAATATATTTGAAAAGTAATGTCTACATGTGCACACACTTGTGCACATACCCATGTACTCAAACCCATATTGATACATACATAGAGATATATTATGTGTCTGTGGTTGTCTTAGTCCATGTTGTGCTGCTATAATAGAATACCCACTGGAAGTTGGTAAAGTGATTGCAAAATTTATAATGAACAAAACTTGATTGACTTACAATTTTCGAGTCTGGAATTTCAGGATCCAGAGGCTACATTTGGCATGTTTCATCATTCCATGGCAGAACCATCAAGAGAACAGGGAATTGAACTCATAGCTTCAGTACCTTTTATAATAAGCATTAATCCATTAGGCCTTGCATACCATTAAGTCTCACTTCTTATTGCTGTTAAATTGGGAATTAACTTTATGAAACATGAATTTTAGGGGATACTTCCAAGCCAAAGCAGTATGTGTACATATGATACTAAATGTATGCAATAATGTACATTTTTGTGTGGCATATAATACACATATAAAATGATAATAAACACACTTATATTTATGTATTTGAGAGAAAGCCTTGACTGTGGAAAACCTACTTGTTAGTGTGGAGAATCTAAGGTTAATATATCATGTCATGCAAAAGCTTTAAAGATTTTTATATCATCATTTGCTTGATGACTGTAGACATATGTGGAAAATATTCTGGTTGTGGTGTATAAAATATTTTGGAGAAGGAAGAACCTAAAATCAAAGATGGAATTTTTTAGAAGATTATATTCAAAGCCCAGATACAAAGCAAGATTACAGGAGCCACAGAACAAACAGAACAAACAGAAAGATAGGGTTGAGGGGAAAATGGAGTAAAAAAGAAAAGCAGCTTGATTTGAAATAGATTTAGTAGTATGATTTGAAATAGACTTAGTAGTGTGAAAGTGTCAAAAGACCATGAAAAATTCTAAAATTATTGAGTCCAAGTGAACAGAAGGTCATAGTTCTATTAATTAACTTAGTCATATACCAGCCTAGAATGCTATCAACTCACCAGTTTGGCAGGGACAAGGGGACAGGGCTAGGAAAAATTAGTATTGGCAAATTAAATAGAATATAGAGATTACAGAAAGGGAACTGAAAGATGAGAACAGAGGAGCCCTGTATACATTAGAGCCAGAGGTAATCCCAATCATAAATTATTAAGCATGGTTTCCAAGTATTTGAAGGCTCTAACTATCGACCAACTCCTCTACAACCAGGATTGGAAAGAACTTTTTCCATATATTCATCACAACTTGGATGAAACCAAACTTGTCAAAAGAAGCAGATATATACATTGTGAGTGAAAATTCACAGAATTTGAGCTGTAAGAACAATCCTCTCCAAGGAAGTGAGGAAATAGGAACTTTGATGTATAACTTAAGATAATAGAGTGGGTATTATTGAATGCTCGTTTCTTGGCCAGCTTTATTTGCACTCTGGCAACAGTGTTAATGGGGAAATATATAGGGCCAGTGAGTGTATAACATATATACTATATTGATATATATGCAACATCATATATATCTTATTTATATGTTGACACATTAGTAAACTATTAATATTTTTTGTTGGTACTTACATATGAATTAACATGTCTTCATTCAATATATTTTAGTGCATATTATTTACATTACTATAAAAAGGTATTGAAACATCATTGAAAGCCCTAAAATTGTTTATTTAAACTTTAAAGCTTTAATATCAAGTTGCAAACTGCCTTATCCTTTTAAGGTTATTACTCCCTAACTTTATCTTTTTCCTTTCTTTTCTCATTTTTTTATTTCTTTCTGAACTCTTAAAAATATTCTAAAGATCTTTAGTCTTCTTTCAATTTCAAGGTCTTTCCTTTGAAATAATTTATTTCTTAAATTACAAGTATGCATTATGTGTTCATTCAACAACTATGTATCAAGAATCTTCTGCCAAGCCATAGTAACATAGAAAAATAGGCAAAAATAACTGCTTTCTTTAATATTATATCCTACCTTACTAATAATGGTGATAATGTAAAAAATCAATGAAAGATAATATTTTAGGTGAAAAAAATATTCTATGAACTAAAAGCAAAAAGGTCATGGGATGGTGGAATAAGGAGAGTGAAGAGGAGAGAGGCAGGTGACACTTTATATAAGGCAGTCAAGGTAAGGTTCACAGGCAGGAACCACCTACAAGAAACACTGGAAGAAGATGAGGGAACAGTGTCTCCAACAGGGAGGTGAGAGACTTAACACTGCAGGCCAGGGGACAAGCAGAGAGAGCCAAAGCTCTTAGTTTGGAACAGGGCTACAGTGCAAGGAGAGCAAGGAGACCATGTGGCTGGTACACAGCAAGTAAGGAAAATAGGGTAAATGCAGTCACAGAGGTACAGTAACTAGGTCTTGTGGGACCTTGTAGGCCACAGGCACTCATTAGGAAATGAATGTAAAAACAAGTAATTTGAGGCCAAAAGTCAATGGCTTAACACTGTTTTAAAAGAATCACTTTGGAAGTTGTGTTGAAAAAGTCTGAAACTTTTTTTCAGACAAGGAAAGAGTCAGAGAGTGTGTTTTAGGCTGGTTTGAGAGAAAAATCAGGATTTTCTGATGCTTGGATTTAGTGAGTGAAAGAAACAAGAGAGTTAAGGCTTCCCATATCTGGCCTAAGATGGGAGGGCTGTGAGTAAAGTAGATTTGGGTAGAAATATCAGGAGTCAGCTTAGGACATATTAAATTAGAAATGTCTAATAGACATCCAGATGGAGATGCTATACAAACAGTTCAAAATAAGAGTCTGGAAATATGACAATCATCTGCATTTACATGGCATTTAAAGCCTGCATGAGATTCTGAGAGACTGAACAAGACCTCTCAGAAAAAGATTGTGGCTAGAAACAAGAACAAAGAACTATGACCTGGGATGCTCTAATCTCAAATTATGAGGAAGAAAGCAGGGGGGGGGGCAACCAGCAAAGTAGATTGAGAGGAAGTCATAAATGAGGCAGAGAAAACTCATGAAAACTGTGCACTAAGTATGAGCAAGTGAGTCACTAGGTCAAATATTGCTGATGACTTAAATGGTTGAGAACCAACCTCAGATTTGGCTTTGTGAAAATCATCTATAACCCCTAAAAGCCACTTTGGCAGGGGAAAAGTCTGACTAGAATTAGAAAGAAAAAAATGGGAGAAGAAATATTAGTGCAGGATCATTCTTCTGAGAAATCTCCTGAGAATTTTTGCTACAAATTAGAGAAAGAAATTGGAAAGGAATGTAGAATTTTTCTGCAAATTTTTTAAATGTTTTTAATAATTAAAGAAAAAGCAGCATGTTTAGATGTCTGAAGGAAAAGGAAAATTTGATGAATCAGGTAAAAGAGGGGAATATTCCTAAAGCAATGTGCCAAGCAGAGAGGGACTTCTGAGATCTGCCACAGGCTTGGAGGTGATGGCCCTATAAAGTCAAAGAACCCATCTATTGTAATGCAGGCAAGGGAGTACAGGTCATGGTGGTTGTGTAGATGAAGTAATGAGAGTTCAAGGAAATGATCTTCTGTTTGTTTTAATTTTTTCAGTGAAAGATAGGCCTAAGTTTTCAAAAGCAGAGATCAAGGAGGAGAGGTTAGAGTTTTGAGAAGTTTCCTAAAAGATTAGTCTTCTAGGAAAGTTGACTAGTGAATGGACAAGTGAAGTAGAATAAGACTACTGAGCACCAGTGTGGGCTTCCTTAAAGTTCATAATCGTGAAGTTGAACTGAATTAACACAGTCTTTGTGGACAGTGCTTTTATTTAGCTACATGCATTCAGCATTGCTGAAGGTTTTGAATAGGTAGAAGAATGCACTCTAATAATAATAACAGTTGTGCTAAAAAAAAGAAATAAGGAAAGAACTACAGAGTCAGTGGTATATGGAAAATGAAAAGAAAGGAGGCATTTGGGCCAATAATTCACATAAAGCACACTCCAGAGGGGCAATCGCTTTAGATTTTTTTGCAGATTCATTGTGACTTTCAACATACAGAGTAAATTTACTAGGAAAAATAGGGAAGTAGAAACAAGATAAATGAAAAAGGGAGGTGATAAAAAGAAAAGGCTACTAGCACTGGAGCTATAAATTAGCTGAATATAAATGGTTTTGACAATTTTGTGAAATTCCAAGTGATAACCATTTTTTGTTGTGGTTCCTACTTTTTCTTCTACTTTAGAGCCTTTCTGTAACTCAAATACCACATTTCAAGTTGTGACTTCAACTGTAAATAAGGTTAAACTTTTACTTAAAATTATCAACAGTATTTTTGTCTCCTTTTATAACACTATTACAGGCATCTATTTAGAGTGTGAAACAGGACTCTGCAATAAGATATGTGAGTGGACACAAGTTCAAAAGTTCAACCCCACCATGTTGCTAAAATTTAGAGAGAGGAAAACAGTTAAGTACCATTCATTAGTCATTTAAATTGGGTATATACTTAATGGAATTATGACAAAAGCCAATGTTCTTTTCTTTTCAAGAGTACTGTTGTGTTCAATTGTAGGACCCTGTTAATGATATTCTATTCTTGTCATTCACTTCAGGAAATGTTACAATAAGCATTGTAATATGATTACTGTGTAATATAATAATTTTTGCTCCAAGCCCCATGTCAAGCCAGGCACACGTTTGACTTCAGGGCTGTGACTGTCACAAATCTGTCTTTTGATGTTCCAGTGCTGCTGAACTAGCTGAGAATACTTCATCTGGGATTTCAACCCTATGGTTGGCTAAAACACTAAAATTTATAAATAAAACTATATATAGTTGTTTGGAAACATGAACATCGTTTTCACTTATGAGCTGGGAAGAGAAGCCTTGGCACAGAGCATCATCCTTTCCTGGCATTACTTAGATGACATTTAATGAGTTTGATCAGGGTATGAGTCACTGTTTCTGAGAATAGGAGGTCTTGCAGAGTGGTCACCTTGTTGGAAGGGAACTGAAGATGTAATTCCTTAGTCACACCTCTATGATCTCAGCATCCCCTGTGAAGATGATAGAAAAACTTCACAGAAATAAAATAATCCAAAACTCAATAGCTGAGCTGATAAATATTCCCTGTTTATCAAAGGTAAAGTGCTTTATCATGATATATGATATTCAGTTTTATATTTTATTTATCCATAAAGAACAAAAACTTTCAAGTTAGTCATTTCTGTTTTAGTTTTCTAAATGGCTTTTTTTCATGGTTATGTTAGGTATATTTCAGCTTGCATTTCATTATGTAAGTGTTAGACTATAGGACCTGATCTGTCAATGTTGTTAGCAGAATAAAAGAAGGGGAAGGAAGGAAATGGAGTCGATGAATATTTAATAATGCTTTTAATCAGTCCCACCAAATAAACATTTCTTGTGTTGCTTTGCAAATGAGGTCCCACTATCATAGGAGTTTGCAGATGGTAATTTTCTTTTCCCCAGTGATAATCTTAAGAGGTAGTTGGCCTGGTAAATGATTTTGTAATCAATAGTGAACTATAGTGACTGAAAACTTAAACAAAAATAATATTGAAAAGTGTATTCTTTTTAAAAGTATATTCTTGCTGAAATTCCTATTAAAATATATATTTTACTTTTTCCTAAAATAATCACTTATTATAGGTACAATATTTTACATTTGGATAGTTTAGTTTGTATTATCCCTTATATATCTCTTAATCACTTTAGTTGGAACATTGAGTAGTTGTGGAAATCATTGGCAACAATGAGAAATAGCAGCCACAGGACATAAGCCATAAAGATATGCAGGGGCTTGGAGTGGGGGGAAGAAAAGGGAAGGTACTAGGGAAAAAATTGACCAAATTATGTTATGTGCATGTACAAATGTACCATAATGAACCCCGCTATTATATATTAAGTATAATGTACCAATAAAATTGTTAAAAAATCCTTTAGTTTATAATTAAATTGGAAATGTTAATAAATTCACTTTAATAAGTGATGGTAACACTTTCCAGAGGAAAGTCCACTCTAATAGTACCTTTTTAAAGTAAATGTAAGCAAAAATAAACCGGAAATTCCTTGACTGAAAATAATCTGCATAGATAAAAAAGGCAAACATTATACAAAATATCATTGAGAAGAGAGACTTTATGGAACATAAAGTAGCATCTGTAACTAAATATTTTGTCATCTGATCAACTTTCTTCAGGCTAACTGGAGATGTCACATTGGGTCTTCAGAGTCCAGAAACAATGAGAGAAAGATAATGTCTAAGTTTGTGCCTCCTTGACTCCCTTCACAGACTTAATTGTTACCTTAGCTAACTTAAAATACAAAATCAAAATAGTATTTAGTCTGGTTGGTGGGGACAGGGGAGGTGGTGACTGCAACATTCATATACTGAATATCAGCACTAAAAATGTTTGTTTCACAATATGCACTTTAAATTGTAGTAGCTGTGACTTTTTCTAAAGCATAGTTTTTCATCTAAGTTCTACTACCCAGGGATCCAGATAGCCTTCTGGGATTGGCTCTGGAGTTGGACCTAAGGTGTGCTAAACTGCAGCTTCCTGTACATTATTACAGATGGGAAATATTTCTCTGGGGTACTTCTAAGCCAGATTGGTCAGGGGTGTAAATCTGCCAGAGAATAAGTCTAAATCTTTTCCAATATTCATGTTCTTTTTAAATATCCTGCAGTCTTCTTCTCAGTCTTTCAGATTCATTTTCCAGAAGTTTTCTGATGACTTTTGATTGGAAGGCTTTAAAAAAAAAAATCCTAGGTTTTCTTCAAAGAATCACCACATTTACAGTTCTGCTCTGTGTTTATAGAATTTTCCATGAGTTCATCTCCTAGGTAGTTCCACCTTTCACCTCAGTCAAGGAAAAGGCATCTGCTATGGTATAATCCAAAATCCATACTCCCTAGAGAGGTCGGGCCCAGACTTTTTGTGCTATTCTGTTGGATTTGAAATTTTATCTTTCAGCAGTTAAAAATTTAAAAGATAGACACATTTTCCCCTCCTCCTCTAACTATATATTTTTGAAGCCAATATAGCAGAGATTAAAGAAAAGTGAAACTTCTCTTTTAAAAATGTATTCTGTAAAATCAGATTTATTTTAATTTTTCTGGAAAATTCAAACAAATAGCAAACAGAGAAAGAGTCTGATTCCAAGAGGGCAATAGCTCACTGAGGTCCTTGTCAAAGAAGTTTATCCTAAACAAAACATTTAAAGTTTAGATAATGGATATGGAAAGACTCCTGTTAAAATACCTAAGCATTTCTTTTGATCTTTTTTTTTTTTCAAAACAGATGGTTAGGGCTGGGGATGTGGCTCAAGCGGTAGCGCGCTCGCCTGGCGTGTGTGCGGCCCGGGTTCGATCCTCAGCACCACATACCAACAAAAGATGTTGTGTCTGCCGAGAACTAAAAAATAAATATTAAAAATCCTCTCTCTCTCTCTCTCTTTCATTCTCTCTCTCTCTCTCTCCTCTCTCACTCTCTCTTAAAAAAAAAAACAGATGGTTAGTTATAAAGTAAAAACTGTGAATTTTGTGGATAGAAATTGGTGCTGAACAGCTAACTTTTTAAAAATATTCTTTCTTTTTTAGAGCAGTTTTAGGTCCACAATAATATTCAGTAGAAGGTGCAGAGATTTCCCATAAAATCTGTATCTTCACATACATGCAACCTCCTCCACTATCAATTTTCTGCACACTTACTAGAATTGATGAACCTATATTGACACATTATTATCACTGAAGGCCTGTGGTTTATATAGGGTTCACTCTGGATATAGTGCATTCTATGTGTTCCAACAAATTTATGTCATACTTTGTATGATTATAATATCATACAAAGTAGTTTCAATGCCTTAAAAATTCTCTATGCTCTGCATATTCATCACTCACCCACAACCCATGGCAACCACTGATCCTTTTACTGTTTCCACAATTTTTCCTTTTCTAGAATATCACAAATTATATAGAATGTAGTTTTTAAAGATTGGTTTCCTTGACTTAGTTTTATACATTTAAGTTTCCTTCATGTCTTTTCATGGCTTAATAGCTCATTTCTTCTTAATGTTGAACAATATTCCATTGTCTATATGCACTACAGTTTATCTATTCATCTACCAAAGTACACCTTGGTTGCTTCCAAGTTTGAGCTATTAGAATAAAGCTGCTGTAGACATCTGTGCACAGACTTTTGTGTGCATATGCATCATACATAAAAGAGTGGCAATAAAGCACCATATGTCCCTGAATACCCCCTTTCTGTTCTTAGAAACCTACTCAAGATAAGAGAACAATGAGAACAAGCCTGGGATATAACATCTAGATCCATCTTATCTTGGAGGAAACTGGCTTTCTCTTACAAACACTAGGATCTAGGGCAAGTTAGTGCTCTCTGTAGAAAAGTACTTTTTTTGCACATGATCCAGGACAGTTGCTCTTTGGGACACTGATCATATAAGCAAATTAATCAGCTAATACTGATAATGTACTGCTTCTGAAGCCTAGCATACAGAACCCCTCTATTGGTGAAGACAGTCACAGAACTGAGGTTCACTATGGAAAGCCTACATGTCACTTTTCCAGCAAGCCACCTCTGGACAAAATGCTTTGAGGGAGAGGAGGCACTGGTAAGCAAAGTATCATGAGGGATGAAGGTGAAGGTGCTATCTGTCAGCCTCTGGCCACTTCTCAGAGCAGTTACTGATCTCCTATAAACTTTCCCCAATAAATCATATGTTTTCCCTGAGTCTCTGGGCACTTTGTTTGGCCTGTTGCAATCCCACTGTCCTGGCACACCTGGGCTGTGGACATGACAGGATGTAATTTTTCAGATTTTTTGAGTATGTCAAAGAATATGATTTCTGAATCATATGATAATATGTTTAGTTTAAAAAAAACTACTAAATCTTTGATGTGTGTGCCATTTTTCATTCTTTCCAGTAATGAGAGTTCCCATTGCTTCCCATCAGTGCCAGCATTGCAGTTGGTTAGTGATTTACATTTGACCTTTTTAATTGGTGTATAGTGGTATGTCATTGTTATTTTAATTTGCAATTTGGAAGCAGTGTGATGTCCAGCATATATTTATATGTTTATTTTCCATCTGTATATCTTTTTGGTAAGATGTCCATTTAGATCTCATCCCTATTTGTAACTGGGGTTTTATTCTTTACTGCTGAGTTTTGAGAGTTGTTTGTATTTTTTTTTCATACTTCTTTATCAGATATGTCTTTTGCAAACACTTTCTCTACATCTGTGATCTGTCTTTTCATTCCCATAACAGTGTATTCTGCAGACTTTTAAAATTTTTAATGAAGTATAGTTTATCATTTATTTGTTCTATGGATCATACCTTTGGTGTACCACCAGAAAGTCATCTCCATGATGCTAGGTGATCTAGTTACCATCTGTAAGGTTTAGAGTTTTGCATTTTATGTCTAGGTCTTGATCAATTTTAATACACTTTTTCAAATACTATAAGTTTTCTATCTAGATTCATTTTTTTAAAATGGGAATACCTAGTCATTCTACCACCATTTGTTAAAGACTATCTTTGCTTCATTATATTGTCTTGGATTCCTTCGACAAATATCAGGTGACTTTATTCATGGGTCTATTTGGGGACTATCTGTCCTGCTCTACTGATGTTTCTACTTAATCTTTCATTGATGCTGCACTGTCTTGGTTACTATAGCTTTATAGTACATTTTGAAATTCAGCATTGTTAGCCCTTCATATTTGTTCTTCCTCAATATTCTTCTGGCTCTTCTTGGTTTTTGTTTCTCCATCTAAACTTTAAAATTAGTTTGTCAATATTGATGAAATACCATGCAGTGATTTTGATTAAAATTGCAAGATTCAACATTTCAAGTTGGAAAGGTCTTGTATCTTGATAACATTTGGATTTCCTACGTATAAACATGGAATATCTTTCTATGTGGCCAATTCTTCAGGCTTCATCAGAATTTGTAGTTTTCTTTGAGTAGACTTTGAGTATATTTTGTTAAATTTACATTTCAGTGTTTCACTTTCAGAGTGCTAATGTACAAAGGTATCATCTTTTAAATTTTAAATTCCAATCCATCAGTCCAGAATTGACTTTTATATATTAATCTTGTATATGACAACCTTTTATAGCCATTTAAACATTCCAGGGGCTTTTTATGTTGATTATTTAGGATATCTATAGATAATTTTTTCATCTGTGAACAAAGACAGTTTTATTTTTTCTTATTATATTAATGAAGATTTATAATATGATGTGGAAAAGGAGTACTTAGAGGGAATAGGCTTACTTTATTCCTGATTTTAATGAAACAGCTTCTGTTTTCTCACCCAAAACATGGTGTTAGTTGTAGGATTTTATAGATGTTATCAAGTTGAAGAAGTTCCCTATTATTCATTTTCTAAGAGGTATTAAAATCATAATTAGTATTATATTTTATCAAATGCTTTTTCTTTATCTACATTGTGTTTCTTCATTAGCCTATTGATGATATGGATTACATTAACTAGTTTTTGAATGTTGAAAAAGCCTTTTATACTTAGAATAAATCCCAGTTGTTCTAGAGGACTTTTTTCTTGTGATATCATTGTTTGGTTCTGGTTTCAAGGTGATGTTGACTTCATAGAATTAGTTAGGAAATGTTCCTTCTCTTATATCTTCTGGAATAGATTATAGAGAATTGAATAATTTCTTCTTTAAAGGTTTGGAAAAATTTGCCAGTGAGCTTGTGTAGGCCAACTGCATTTTTTGAACAACAACTTTGAATGTTTTTTTTAAATATATATATATATATATATATATATATATATATATATATATATATATATATATATATATATATTAGTTGTAGTTGGATACAATAACTTAATTTTAATGTGGTGCTGAGGATCGAACCCAGGGCCCCGTACATACTAGGCTCTACCACTGAGCCACAACCCCAATTCTTTCAATAGACATAGGCATATTCAGAGAGAACAATTTTTTCTTGTGTAAGTTTTGGCAAATTGTGTCTTGCAAGGAATTGGTCCATTTCATCTAGGTTATCATATGTGTGGTCATCAAGTTTTTCATTTTTTATTGTCTTTTTAATATCCATGTAATATTTAGTGATGGTTCTTATGCACTTATGATATTAATAATGTGTATCTCCCTCTTTTTTCTTTCCCTGAATATAGCCTTATCAATTTTATTGATATTTTCAAAGAATCAGCTTTTACTTTTCTTCTCTATTGCTTTCTTGCTTTTAATTTCATTGATTCCTGATGTTATTTTTATTATTTCTTTTTAAATTTCTGCTTCATTTGGCATTAATTAATTCTTATTTTTTCTTTTTCTGTTGGTCCTAAACTGTATGTTCAGACTAATGATTTTAGATCTTTCTTCTTTTCTAATATACGTATCCATCGTTACAATTTTTTCTCTATGCACTTATTTTGCTTCATTCCACAAATTTTGATAACTTGTGCCTTTGTTTTTATGTAGTTCAAATATTTAAAAATTTTTTGTTTAAAGTATTTGATACACATGTAATTTAGAGATGTTTCATATAATCTCCAAGTTGTCTGTTAATTTAAGTCTTTACATAATCATCAGCTATTTTTCTATTGTTGATTCTTAGTTTAATTTCATTGTGGTCTAAGAACAGAAACTGTGCATTTTCAATGTTTTTTTTTTTTTTTTTTTCATTTGTTAGGGTATTTTTTCCCAACCAGAATGTGACTATCTTGGTGAGTATTCTGTATAATCTTGAGAAGAATGTGCAAACTGCTCCTGTTGGTGAAGTAATCTACAGATGTCAATTATATCCAGATGGTGCTATTGAGTTCAACTACCTCTCAAAACATTTTTATCTGCTAAATATTTTATTTTTATGAGTTGATACAATGACAGGAAGCTGATTAGTGTACCTTATCTCTGAGTATTTTGGCATTTATTACAAGGTGAGTCTATGGTGCAACACATTTATTCAATATTTGTCTTGGCATGTCTTTTTATCTTCTTGACTATTTAAGGGTAATTTCAAAGGATACAGAACTCTATATTGATTTTTTTCTTTTAACATTTCAAATACTTGATTCTATCTCTTCTTAATTGTGGTTTCTGAGAAGATGTTTATTATAATTCTTATCTTTACTTTTCTATAAATAAGTTGTTTCCAACACATATAACGTCACTTCCTTCCTGATATTTTCTTCATGTTTAATTTTCTGCCAGTTTGCCTATGATATGCATAGGTACAGATTATTTTGTTTATATTTGTCCTGCTTTGTGTTCTTGGAGTTTCTTGAATCTATGGTTTGGTGTCCAACTTTCATTTTGAGAAAATTCTCAGTCATTATTACCTCTAATATTGCTCCTATTCTTTTCTCTATTTTCTCACATTCACATTATGTATATTTACACTTACTAAAATTATCCCATGGTTATTAGATATTAGTTTAATACAGTCTTTTTCTTTTTCTTTTGGTTTTGCAGTTTTTGAAGCTTCTCTTAACACGTTCTCAATACCAGAGTTTCTTTCTTCAGCCATGTCCAGTCTTCTAGTAGGCTCATTGAAGGCATTCATTTCTATTACAGTGATTTTTAAAAACTCTCTAGCATTAATTTTTGATGCTTTTGTAGAATTTTTATTCCTGATTACATTACCCATTTGTTCTTGTAAGCTGTCTTTTTTATCCATGACCCCATTTACATGTAAATTATAATTGTTTTAAATTTCTAGTCTGATATTCTCAACATTTTTGTTATAGCTGAGTCTAGTTCTGATGCTAGTTATCATTATTCAGATTATTCTTATTGTCTTTCAAAATTCCCAGGATTTTTTAATGGAGAATCAGAGATGATATACTGAGTAAAAGGAACTTCACTGGATAAGCCTTTAGAAATATGGTATTAAGGTATATGGAGAAGGAAAGTGTTTTATAGTTCTTTGATTAGGTCTCAAACATTTAATGAGCCTGACTCTCTGGTTTGTGAACTGGAAATTTCTCAGCCTCTTTTTGTTAATTAGGAAAAGATGACTAGAGTGAGCTGATTTAGCTGTTTCCCTTCCCACAGTTGTTTAAGCTCCAAAACAGAGAATAGATAGATAGATAGATAGATAGATAGATAGATAGATGATAGACAGATAGATGGAAAGAATACAACCAATTGTTTATGATCTGGTAAAATAGCTTCTCTTGAGAGAAGGACTTCTTAAGAAGAACAGAGTTCTCTGGTATATATCAAAATGGTTGTTACCTTTCTCTTTTACCTGCTGGAAATGTTAGGGGATTTTTTTTCTTTAATATCATGTGAACTGTGAAAACCTGGTCTAGTTCTTGGGGATAAATCTTACAGAAGTGGGATGGACTTCCCTCTGATTAGATCCCCTTGGGAGACTTAACTATCTTATCCACATTAAACCTGAAGTAATTGAATTCTAGGTCAGGCTTTCCTATCCAGGCACTGGTTCCTGGGAAGGATTCTGCCTGTAGGTTTCTATTCTGGTATGTTGTGATTCCCTGTATTCACCTGTCTCTCAAATTTTGCAAGCAAATTACCTATACCTTCACTTCTCCGACGGTGAAAAGAAGAGTTGTGGATTTTTTAGATTATTCTTTTTCCTTGCTGGTATGGAGTGATGACTTCTAAGCTCCTTAAAATCTAGCTTTGTGTTCCTTCAAAGTGGGACTAAAATCTAGAAGGGTTTTTGAACAATTAAGTGTAAGTGATGTTTCCCTTTTATTTCACAATTCCCTTAAGAGAAAAAGTCCATCTTCAAAGCTGCCATCCTGTTTCATATACTGTTTTCCTCTCATATTTTTACAAAACCTTCTTTATAAGATTATTTGAGTGAAAGTGATGAAGGCAAGTTTTAGTAATGGATCGGTAGATTGCTAAAATTCTCACCCATTCTTTAGAGCTCTTTCTCTTTGTGCAAAACAAGAAAATTTCTTTTGTTTAAAATTTTCCATTTGTAGGATGGAAATTTCTTCATTCTTTCATAATTTATTGAGTGATATTTCATTGTTTAATTCTGAACATATTATCAAACATATATTGACTTTGAATCATTCATATACTTTAATGAACCATTTTTTAGTCTAATATTCTTTAATTCAATGAAATGTATATACCAAATGAAGGTATGTTCCATTAATGATTATAGTGATAAATAGAAAATAAAAGATGCTTTATATTTGGAAAGCATATTAACTGGCACATACTTCCTGGATAAATCATCATCAGAGAGATGATGGAAATGTGGTCAATAGAACATTTTCAGGGAGCATACCTTTAGTAGTTTTACATGACTCACTTTCTTCCACTCCAACATCAGATGAGATAATGAGTACTTATAAAAACTCTGTGTTAATGACACGAAATCATATTTGTCAAGAGTTTGAAAATTCGTATACTATGTAATAACCACTTAATGTATGATAATTAGCATTTACAATGGCAATTAATATAATTATACTTGGGTTAGTTAAGAGATCACTGGTGAAGCATAGAGAGGTCTGAAGATTTAGGCCTAGAAAGATAAAACTCTTAGATATCTGTTTACTTAATAAATATTTATTACTTATGAAACACTGTATTCTATGCAGGTGGTGTAAATAACTTTGATGTTATTGCATTGTTTAAAGAGATATATGTAGGTCCGGTATGGTGGTCAGGATGCTGAGGCAAGAGGATTAAGAATTTGAGACCAGTTTCAGCAACCTAATGAAGTCCTTAGCAACTTAACAAGTTTCTAGCTCAAAATAAAATAGAAATGGGATGTAGCTCAGAGGTAAAGTGCCCCTGGATTCAATCCCCAGTACAAAAATAAATAAGTAAATAAATAATAAACAGAAGAAAGAATTAAAAGAAAAGATGAAAAATCTACTCTGAGAGCATTGAGGGGAATTAATTAATAATGTTCAGATGACTTCACAGAGGAAAAAATATTGTCATTTGAACTCTAGAAATATTCAGGACTACTAGGGAAAGAATGCATAGAAGATAAAAAGAGACATTCCTAAGAGAGACAGGCTAAGCAAGAGATTGAGGGATGAAAGTAGTTGGTATCTTAATTAAATAATGGGTTGATAGAAATTCCTTATTGGACACCAGAGTACAGAGGGGAAATGGTAAGCAGTGAGTCTGTAAATATCCTAAGGACATATTATGAAGGATTTTTAATGCTTTGCAAAAAGAGATTATGCTTTTACTGAAGAAAATAGAAAGTTAATTGAGAGTCTCCTGTGGATCCTTCTACTGATCAGTCATTGATTGACTTATTCATCCATTTAACAAATATTTATTAAAATTACCAAGTACCAGTTCTATTCTAGGTTCTGGGAATGGAGCAGTAATTATAAGACAAAATGCCTTGAGAAAGCAGACAATAAGGAATAAATCAAGGTACAACCCAAAACACACAGTTATAGATGATAGGAAATGCTAATATGAGAAAATAAATCAGAGAATAGAGATTGGGAATGTTGATGGGAAAGCTGGAATTTAAGTTATGATGACCTAAGAGGGCATTGGTTAGAAGATGATATGTGAACCAAACCTGGAGGAGGAATGAATATTGTGTAGATATCCAATGAAAACAGCAAGGGCAAAAGGTGCCTGGCATAGTCAAGGAGCAGCCAGTAGGTCAGAATTGCAGAAGCAGAGTAAACAAGGGAGAAAGAAGTAAAAAATAAAGCAGAAACAGGAATTGGATGGCAATAAAGATCACAAAGGGCCTTGTGGGCCATTTTTAGAACTTTATTTTATAACAGAAAACAAAATGATCTATTCCTATTTTTAAGAAAGGAATCCTGTGTACATGTGGAGAATAAACCATGGGATGAGGCTGATGAAGGCCTAGAATTAGGGAGGAAAGTTTGGACATGGCTGAGATAACTTGGCAAGAAAGGATAATGGCCTGGAGCAGGGCAGTAGTGGAAGAAGAGGCAATAGGATAGTGTTCTAGAAATACATTAAAGAGCCACTGGGATTTCCCAATGGGTACACTTGAGTAGGAGGAATTAGAGAAAGTATGGATATCAGCCCTTGGATTTTTAGGCCCTTTGATGTTGCTTCCTGGTCTCTTGCATACACTCCTATCTCAGGGCTTTTATGTTTATAGGCAATATATCCTCAAGATGTTACTTCTTACTTCTGGCTTGGTTCACATGTTATATTTTAACCACTGCTTTCTTTGACCATCATAACTAAAATTGTCCTTCTCTCTTCAAAGCAAACCTAACTCTGGTTAGATTTCAACAACTCCTTATTTCACCCAGGAATAATTTGTTCTGGGCACTTTAAAATATGCACAATCTTTGGGGCAGGAGAGTAGTCTGATTTAATCATTCAGTAACAGCAAGAAAATTATCAGGCAATATAAGATAGTTTGAGGATCAGAGACTTTAAATCAGGGTGAGTCTTCAAAATTGCCCCTATATTATATTTCCTTTTTTAAATAAGCATCCTTTGGCATGGTATTCTATATGTCTATGGAATACAAATTATTTTCATATGCTGTCTTCCAATGAGAAATTTATATATTTTCTCAGTTTAGGAATGCCTTCCAACTCTTAAAACTTTTCAGTATTTAAATTTATTAAATGGATACATATATGTAGTAAATAACCACAAACCACTATATAAGAAATTGCATCTTATTTTCAAATTGCATCTTATTTTCTCCAAGTCTGTCTTCTTTTCTCCATTCTTTTCCTCCCTTCTTTGCCCAGAGCCCACCACCTTGTTTTGCCTCGGCTTTTTGTAGCAAATAGTTACAGATTCTACAAAATGGGAAAACATCCAGGGCCAAATTAGTATCCCTAAAGCACCAGATAAGTTCTTGCCTTCTGTGAAACAGTGACTCTCAGGGGTGACTGCAGATTTTTGTAGTTTCCATCAAGAAATGCTGCTGAGGCTCTTCATCTGTATGCACCACTGAAAAATATTTTTACCATTGATTTTCCTCCAGCATTGATCTACCACCTGACGCCATCAATAATGAGGTTTGTCGGCTGATATCTTAGCCTGTCTGAAATTTTTCTTCTTTCCTTTTTTTTTGTCTGAACGAAGAGGAGCTGTAGTAAAACAGGAAGAAAAGTTGAAAAATTGAGCTAGGGAATTTGCAACCAAGCATCAACTTCACTGAGTCATTCTTTCCCACTCTGCTTCCTCTCTTTGTCTCTTCTATTACTTTATTACTTGGTTGCAAGTCTTCTATAGGGTTGGCCTCCTGAGTACTGTTATTTTTCAGTTTGCTATGCGTTGGAATGCAAATTAAATGAGACAATTATCTGTGGTAAAGTGTTTTCTCAATGCTGGAAGAATGTTTTTTCTTTTGCTTCTCTTAAAAATCTGAAGGCATCTAAAAATCTGATTCAACTAAATGCTTAGTGAGAAACCAATTCTGTAAACTATGCCACTTGCATTTATTGAAGTTAGCCCATGTTTGGGCCTAAAGGGAGAATTTTCTGAAACACATGTCTATTTCACTGTGGCAGAATGCTTCCCTTTATAAAGCAATAATATGGGGGAAAAGTAGAAAGTGGATAGTCAGCATTCCCAGATCCCCTGTAAAATAAAGTGGAAATGTACCTTGATCTTGGACAAAATTATATACTAAACAACTGGCAAGGCACGTTCTGAGGGATACATATACATTATTATGCATAAACTTAACAAAGTATTGATCACTCTAAGTGGAACAGATGGAAACAGCCATTTTTTCTGGATTCAGGATATTGAATTATGAGAGGTCAGGGAAAAATTCTCACTGACAGGTCAAAACAAAATTATTTAAGAAACAATATAAGATAGCAATGATTTTATGTATGACATATCTGGTTGTTTTTACCTCCACACATTTTTTAAGGATTTGCAAACATAATAGATGAGTGACATTGAAAACATTGATTTAAATAAAAAAAATCTCTCTTATTTCACCTTTCAGTTAAAATTATTTATAACATGTATTTCAGTTAATTATATGTAGTGATAACAAAATGCTTTCCATATATTCATTTTATCTTCTTATTAGTTATAAATATAACAACATTTTTGTACTTTTTACATGTATAAAACTCAAATACTTTTGTATGTAGTATATCCTTGTATTGCTCTATGTGAAAGATTTTCCCCTCCTTCCCCAAGTTGCTCAACATATAAACTAGACAGAAGTATACTCTGGTCCTGATCTATTCAGAAATATTGTTTAATAATAGTGTATTCAGATGTTTAATTTTTTTACAAACTGCTTAATTGATCTTTACATTGGCATTGCCTTCCTACTCCCCAATTTTTGCTGGCATTTTATGTGATCTTTCTGACATTTTGCATTCATATAAGCCTGTGCTATGTAGTCCTTATGTCTTTTGCCCAAAGCAAAATCATCAAATTTCAGGAAAAACGGGAATGAGGAAAAGGGTTTATAAACTACTTAGAAGGACTCTTCTTTTTATGGAAATTCTGATAAAAATTATATGTAAGTTTTAAAAGATTATGTGGCTAAATAAACACATAGTCAGGGTCAAAGAATGTTTTAAATTTCATTAATGACGGTTATTGAGAGTGTTTTAATAGGATCATTGGCTGAGAGGTATGAAAGTTTATGGTAGGGCAAAGACTATGATGTCCAGAAGGTGTGCACATAGTCTTCTAAGAGATAATTGCTAAATTTTCAGGATTTGGTCAGCCCACTTATTAAGTTTCGCCTTGACTGAAATGTAAATTGCATGAATTCACAGTTAAATTAGGAGAAGGTACTAAATACTCATGAGTCATGACATCCCAATGATTTTCTATATATTTTTTTAATTAATTAAACCCTTGAGATCATGTGTTTTGTGTCTGAGAATAAATACAAGATCGTATCTGGTGGAAATGACACATAAAGCTGTGTTACCTCTGTGCACTGCTTTCTCATTCTGTGTTGTGATATTAGGTCGGTGGCTTGGAATTAGCCATAACAGACAAGTACAGCCAGACAATCAGAAAATGCTATAAACCAGGCTTTTTGTTTGTTTTTCAAAGGTTCAAATGTTAATTGGGCATTTGCTGGTTTACCTCTACATAAAACATTTGAGGATGGTCCCTTTGGGGAAAAGAAAAACATTGACAGTTAAGCTAAGCAATGACTGATAAAAGAAGGTCAAGGCTACATAGGCTGGGCAGAAGTTATCTAGTGTGCTTTTCTCTGGGGGAATACTGCTGGATGTTGCACCCAGGGTCTTTGCTAAGCATAAACTTTTCCACTGAGATACAGTCCTAACCCCTAGTGAATATGTTTGTCAAAATAATATATCCCATAAACAAGCAGAAGTAGAAATAGCAAAAAGTGTTGAGTTGACTTTTTTGGTTTTAGGATCTAGGCTAGAGGGTTGAGAGTGGTTGAACAGGTTGTAAAGAGTAGTGAATCCAAGAGTAAACCAACGTACTACAAGAAAAGGGTGGTTTGGAAGCAGAAACCTCAATGAGATGGAAGTCTGGGTATACCGCAGACAATCCAGAGGAAGATACAAAGGATGCAGAACTGTAAGCAGATAATAGGGTTTTAGAATTTAGTATTTAAAAATAGAGCTATTTCTTGGCCCTTCAGTGTATTGGCACTCAGGAATTTACACAAATTATGTAAATAAATGCAGAATAAATGTTGATATATGGAATTAGAGGAAGTCAAGAGTCACTAATTTGGGTGCTAAGTATAACAAGGATGATAGCAGGAGCTGTGGTAGAGATCGGAGGATGAGGGAAGAGTTCAAAAAAGTTTTGAATCTTGAAATGAGTAGGTAGTGTTTACATTTTAGAATCCTTAAAAGCACTTGTGAGACTCAAGAAATGTCCACATAGAAAACAATCAACTGTTAGTGGAAAAGGAAAGGTGTGGAAATGTCACTCTTCTAATATTCTAGGTGTGATAGCCATCACAGCTGAATTGGTGATGAATTTTTGTATAAAGGATTTTCTGCTTTATTCCTTCCTTTGGGAAAATATTCTATTATCTCTACCAAGTGATTAAACTATAGATTTTTATTTTTGAATCTTTTTTTTGAAATTGTAAAATGTTTCCCTGCCTCAAGATTAACACTTTTAAACTTAATAACTTTAAAACCTAATAACTGTTATTGATCTTACTAAAATATCTTACTTTCTGCTCTGGTATTGCTCTCTGCAAGATTAAAATCTTAATGGGGCATAATAAAATATATTTCCTCCTCTCCCTTCAGAGAGCTGCTAAGATAATCATCATGTTCTGTTGGTCAGTTTATTTAATGTTATTAGAGATGACTTGTTGTGCATGTGATATTTTCTCTTATGTCTGCTCTTATCATCAAATTTTACTTTGATATCATAAATTATTATGGAGTTTTATACATAATTGGTGCCACAATAATGCTTTTTGAGAGACTGAGAAATAATATGCATGTTTACTTTTCCGTTAAAATAAATCATCATTGAAACTTGGGTTTTATATTGTTTGTTCAAAAAAATGAAAATTAATCATATGTTTTATAAGAATATTTACCACAGTCGGTGTACAATTGAACTGGCCATTAAAAAGCAGATCTATTTGTTTTCTCTGTCTTCCACTGACAAAAATGGCATGAATTCTTTGTGGATTTATTTCAAGTACATAAGGTAAATTACTGTATTTTTAAGATTAACTGCATTTTAAAAAATATTGTTTTTAGTTGTAGATGGACAGAATACCTTTATTTTATTTGTTTATTTATATGTGATGCTGAGGCTCAAACCCAGGTCCTCACACATGCAAGGCAAGCATTCTACCATTGAGCCACAACCCCAATCCCAAGATTAACTGCATTTTTAATGGGAGTGTATCCAAAATTTTTACATAGAAAAATGACTGATTTTCCCCACGTGAAAACAACAATTAAATGCTATTGACTGAACTTTCTTTTAAATGTGTAAAAGAATCATACTGTAGTTTTGCTTAAAGACTGTTAGTTTCTGTGATATTTTGGAAAATCTAAGCTTCTTTTATAGAAAACAGTCTTTTACAAAAGTATCTAATCCCATCCTAGTGGTGGTTGCTAGGAGAACATTGGATGCAAATTGATCAGTAAACATCTAGTAGCCAGTTACCTGAGGGGAGGGGAATGGGAGTGGGAGAGACACAGAAGCTGGCCAGCAGGGAAACTGCTGATGGAAAAATGCCAGTCATGAGCTTTTGTAAACATACCAATTGCATCACACTGTGATCTGATCTTTTCTTTTCTTTCTTTCTTTCTTTTTTCCCCTATCATTCTTGTAGGTAAGGAAGGGGAAAAATCAGAAAAAAAAAAAAAGAAAGACGAATAAGGTCTTTCCAGAGAAGGTGAGCTTTATTTATTTTTTATTGAACTTTGACAAGACAGCAAGGATTGGATTAATTAATGAGTGAAGATTAGTGAAACTGGTGTTGGTTCTATACTACTACCTAAATATTCATACTTAAAACTTTACATCATGTATTCTATTTGAAAATAATGTTTCCCTAAATAACAACAAAACAGTTCAGGTGTGAAAAATGCTCTTCCTTATCCTGAAATTTCAACTTGGAAAAAGATCCTACAACATTGTAGGAAGAATGAACTATAAGTACCTTGTTGTTTAAGAATTTGAATTTTACTTCAAAATATCAACAAAATGAGAATATATTTGTTTATTAAATTTTAATTCAATTATGTCAAATTATGTATTTTTAATGTATTCTTTTGGTTATTGGTGTAATACTCATCTGTGAATTTCAAGTATCAGTCCTGGTAAGCTGAAGAAGTTTAAAAACCAGAAGCAGTTATCTGCATATACGGGACCTGGGGTTTACCTTAATTCCTAACCTTCACTTCTTTCAGTTTTTTTTTTTTTTTTTTAACTATTGAAGAGAATTGAAAGTAAAACTATATACACACTTTCACTTTGCAACAAATTGAGAAGGATGTAGGTGCTTTAGACTGATAAATATCTATGAAAATACATCCACTCAGTAGAGTAGACAGAGGGGAACAAGGAGGGAGGAAGGAAGAGAAAGGAGAAGTATTAGGGACTGAATTAAAGCAAATTATATTCCATGCTTTTTATAATTATATAAAAATGAATCCTAAAGTTATGTATAACTAAAAAGAACTAATAAAATAAAAAATTAATATATAAACATAAAAGTATAAAGGAAGTACATAAAACATGTTTATTAGTTGTACATAACTCACTCAAATATTTTTATAAAGAGAAAAAAATAGTGTGGGTAGAGTTTATTATTTTTCTAGGGAAAACCTTTAAAATTTTCTATAAAGAAGTTGAACTTTTATATATCTTACCTTTTAAATTATTTTCACATACACATATGATGTGAATTTTAATCTAATTAGCAGCTAAGTCATAAATTCTCTTTAGAATCTTGCCATACATGATGCTTGATTAGTTTCAAGATAGTAAGATTATTTCTCTCTTTTATAAAATTGTGATTTAATTTGCAGGTCCATTTTTAAGTTACCTGGCAACAATTTATATAAAACATTATCATCTTTTACTTTCAGGCTTTTTTTGTAAGATTCAGGATAAATAATCTACCCATATGTAGAGCAAAATACATAACCGGTATGGATTCCAGGGTCTATGAGCTCAACTTTGGGGGTCAGGTCCCTGGCCCCAAGAAAATTGCCAACTGTTTTCTGCATTCCCATTAAAACAAACACATTAAACAGTTAGTAGAGATGACACATTTTTGGAATAGAGCCTGTCCTAGAGGTATCTGGAAACAAGAGTGTTTGTTTGGAAACAAGAGTATTCTATAGGAACCAAGCCAGGCTCCAGAGAGGAGGTGAACATGATGAAGGCTGAAGGAGCAAGAGGAGTGTCTTGAGGAAGCTGTAGAGCCTTAGAGCTATGATTCCTTTCACAATTAAGTATTGGATAAGCAACTGATATTAATTTGCTTTCCTAGAATTTTGCAAATGATATTGAACTTACTCATTTGTTGTTATGTTAACACAGCATCTATTCAGAGATAGCTTTACACAAGAAAACTAAGTAATGATTGTGCTTAATAAAACGCAATTATGATATGTTAAAATATATGAATTATATATGTAGTGAGGTCCACCTGTGGAAATTATATCTACCCAAGCACAAGCAGTTTGTAATCAAAGGTAATGGAAGAGTTCTTTTAATAATATTTTATTGAACTACTACTTACCTAAATTAATTATCTTTCAAAATAATGTTATTACTATTGTTTTCAAATACATGAGTAAAAAGATAACAGAAAACTGAAAAATTGTAACACCTAAGTACTGAACTAAGCTTCTTTAGTACCTTGTATAATAAACACACACATACATTATGACTAGACTTTTATTTTTACCTATTTTTTTAAGGGAAGGCTAGTTTATCTTAAATAAAATTCTGAAATTCTCTTATATTTGACCATATGAAATTAGTCTTTATTGAGTGTTGTAATTTGGATATAATAAAAATGTGTATATGAAATTTATTTATCAGGAGGTTTATGATATCCATGTATAGTCCATCTTTATTTTACTGTAAACTCTCTCTAGGATGCTGGTGCCTCACAGACACTGCCTCAAACTTTCCAAAGTCTATAAACTTTCCTATATTTGATTCTCCTACAATGTGTCTCACAGAGTTTAGTGATATAACACTTTACCTAGGTCTGCAAAATAGGTGTTTTGGCATCTGGTTGAATCAAGATCTCTGAGAGCCATTTGATCTCCATTTTATATTGCACACTTCTGAATTCAAAACTGTAGTGGTTAGCCAGGCACAGTGGTGCACACCTGTAATCCCAGTGGCTCCAGAGGCTGAGACAGGAGTTCAGAGCCAGCCTCAGCAATGGTGAGGCCATAAACAACTCAGCAAGACGCTGTCTTTAAATAAAATGTAAAACAGGACTGGGGATGTGACTCAGTGTTTGAGTGCCCCTAAATTCAATCCCCAGTTAGCACCCCCCCAAAAAAAAACACATACAAACAAAAAACTATAGTGGTTAATTTTATGTGTCAATCTGATTGGATTATGAGATGCCAAACCTTTTGGTCAAACCTTATTCTGCCTGTTTCTGTGAAAGTACTTCTAGATTAATATTTGAATTGGAAAATTGATGAAAGTGGATTGCTTCCCTAATGTGGATGCTCCCATCCAACCACCTAGAAGCCTGAAAAGAACAAAATGGCTGGCACTCCCTCTAATAAAAGGAGTTTTCCTTAATCTAGGATAATATTTTTTTCCTGTTTTCAGATTTGAATTGAAACAACCACTTGTCCTTCATTGTTTTGTTCTGTGTTGTTGTTGTTGTTGTTGTTGTTGTTGTTATTGTTTTGCCTTTGTTGTTGTTGAATTTTCCCAGGGCCTTGCAATTGCATATGCTATGCAAATGCTGTTTCAGGGAGCTACACTCCCAGTCCTTTGTAGTTTTGTTTCAAAATACGGTCTGAATTGTCCAGGTTGGCCTTGAACTTGTGATCCTGTTGCCTCAAACTCCTGAATAGCTGGGATTACAGGCATGTGCTATCATGCCAGCTTTGCCCTGGATCTTGACATTACTTGCTTCCAGACTGGAATTTACACCATCAATTCTTCTGGATCTCAAAACTTCAAACATGGACTGGAAGCAAATAATCAGATGTCCTGGGCCTCTTGTTTGTAGACTGCAGATCTCGGGACTTGACAGCCTACATAATCATGTGAGTCAATTTCTTATAATAAATCTCTTTATATGGAAGAATATATTTAATGCAAAGTTCTAACACTTACCTTGTGGATGTCATAGTACTCTATTACTGAGTTTTACCTTCTCACCCTTCCCATGTATCTTGCACACAACTGCCTCATGTCTCATGAATGTAAATATCTCCAGGCCTTTCCCTTGCTTATAATTTTTACTTGGCTCCTCATCCATTTCAGGATTAAATCATAACTCTTGATATATCAGATAAAGTACCTCCATGATCCAGACCTGATGTGTTAGTCCCAGGTTTTTTGCTCCCTTCCAGAAAAACCTTTAAAGTTCAACTTTCCTGAAAGAGATTTCCTTGAGCTCCAATATTTTTGCACATTTGACTTACTGTACTTGTGAGATCATTTCTCCCACTCTCCCATTGTCTTGTCTAAAACTACTCTTCCTTAACACTTGACTCATACTGTATTTCCACTTGGAAGCCTCTGTTTAGTTCCTCCTCCTCCCTCATGTGTATGTTCTTATAGCATGAGTTTGTAATAGTTGATGCTTCACATGTATATTTCAGATAAAATCCTTGAGGAGTATACTTTTATCAAATATCAAATTATTTACTAAGTGCTGAGAACAGAACATATAGTAAGTATTCGTTAAAGCTCTGCTGAATAAATGAATGAATGAGCCTCATCCATATCAATGAATTTCATCTTTTTAAGCAAATGCTTTGATATTCACCATAGAAAAGTCATTTCAGAAATTCACATAATTCTAAATTTGGTTCTCTCTCTCTTTTTTTAATTCTTTATTTACCCTGCCAGAACCAACTTGCTCTATGCCTGCTGCAACTGACATTTGTGAACTTCATTAATGGGATCTCTTACCCTCTGGCCTCAGATTGGTTTCAACTGATAGTAGGTACAGGGAAAAGATTGGAAGAGGAAAGTTAAAGAAAGTTAGGGTTTTACTCCCACAACACTGTCTCATCAAACCTTAAATTGGCAGTAAATGCATTCCTTTCTCAAAGTTCTGTGTGATTCTCTCCTGAGGAGTAGTATCTGCTTCCTCCCTTTGCCCTTTAGGCCTGAGTTGGCAACAGCACTCTACTAGTATCCTTAGAATACATTATCTTCTTTTGCTGGTTTCATATAAGGTTGTTCACTCCTTGGTTAGAAACAACAACAACAAAAAAAAACACTTCCCTAAACTTTTCTCAATTACCACATTGAGCAGTACAATTGGGTCTCTGTCAGAACTATTACAGATACAATATAAATCCTTTTTTCTCCTGAAACTTATTTTAGTACTCCAACATGATACCATAATAACTGCATCATTTAGACCATAGATTGGGATCATCAAATGCATTAAATGTTACCAGCAAGCTTACAGTAGGCCAAGTCATATCATCATGGGAAATCTAGAATTATTGCAAGGTGATTGAAAGCATCTTGCAGCTTTAAAGTATTTTTCAGTTTAAAAGATGGTTTAAATTTAGCTCAGGGCACAACTCAGTGGTAGAGTAGTGGGGTAGCATGCACAAGGCCTTGGGTTCAATTCCTAGAACCACAGAAATAAATACAGAAAAAAGTTTAATTATCTGATTAATAAATGCCTATTGTAAAAACTGTAGAAATACTGACAATATACAGTTTTTAAAGACTCATTTTGTTAAAATTTTCCAAAATAATTTATATGGAAATTATTCTTATTTTAAAAATTAATTGTCTTCTTTGATGCTATTTTGGAATATAATATTACCCAACTGAATTGCAAGTAAAAATGACAATTATGGCCACTTGTGCCTACCCAAATCTCTGGTAGTGCCTCAGGAGAGAGTGCAGGTTAACTCTCAAGGTGGCCATTGCAACTTGAGCACCTTTGGATGAGCTCTACTTATGCTTTTTTGCCAATGCTAAATGTAAAACTTGGATAAATGGCATTCTCTTGAGTGTTGCAGACAATGTGTATATTCCCATGTAGTGCAAAAGCGCTTCCAGCTCTGTTTTATAGACACTGTATTTTGGTCCTCTGCCATGAGGGGTGCTTCTGAAGCTCTTTAGTGCGTTCCCTAGAAGGAAAGCACTAATGCTACTCTTGATCCTTCAGAGTTGTTATATTCCTGTATCTGAATCCCAAATAATTGCTAGAGTATCCAGGGTAGTTTGGCACATGTTGTAGATGATGGTACAATAATAATTTATTCTGCACTTTTGCTACTCTATTAAAAAATATGAAAATGATATATGCAGGAATGAAAAAAGTGGAGAAATACACTTTAAAGATACAACATTTTTGACAAAGGAGAAATTTTGTTTTGGGAAAACCATGCAAACAAACTGGTGCTGTCTTCAATGCTCTCAGATTCTAGAGGTCAAATATCTTATGCATCTAAGGTAAAAGGAGCAGTAAATTGCACCTGAGAACTACTATTCCCGAAAACTACATTTAGAGGATTTAAAGTTCCAGATGTTTCTTGTAGAAAAAACTCAGTTTTATGAGAGCTTCTCAGCTTCATGTTATATATATCTAAAGTGCACTCAAAGAATACACCTAACAGGATTCTTCATGGTGATTCTCCTTTGAATATAGTTCCTTGTGTGCATCTGGTAGGATGCTCAAAAGACACTTTTTTAGTTTGTCATTTAAATTTGATAAAACTACTGTGAGACTGGTCTCTGGACAGTTTTGGAGTCCTTAGTACTTTTTCTATGTGTATAATCCTGTGCCCACATTATTGTAATAGTAAAGTGATGGCAGAATAAAAGGGGAATTTAATTCCCGAACTCTCTCTGTCCCTTGTTATCTCAGGACTAGTTTGAAAATGTAGTGTCCATATACAAAGGTCTCAGAAGCAAATTCAAGTTTAATGACTGAATTTTTCCCCCCGGCCCTGTTAATTCCACAATGAAAAATTGCCAGATGCATTAGAAAACTCTAAGTATACAGTAACAATTTCTGCAGGTATATGGACAGTTCAGTTCTTATCTCACTTAAAACAACCTAGGTATCAGCTAATCAAGGTACATTATTGACATTAAATTATATTTCCTATAATTAGACCCAAACTGAAGTGTCTCAGGAGAAAAGATGAGGAGGCATGGAGGCAGAACTTCAAGGGTGTTTCAAGTTACTAACAGTCAGGGGTGATATTCAAGTATGTACTGGTATTTGATATTCAGATATTTACTTGATATTCAGGTATTTACTTCTTGCTATAGTTTGGTTCTGACTGGTCTGTAAAGTAGCAGTGTTCAGACATAAGACATTTGAGAAGTAATTGGATCATGAGGACTCTGACCTCATGAATGTATTAATCCATTGATTTATTCATAACAAAGGGTTTTGGGGATTGGGGCCTTGTTATATAAATGATCTCTCTCTCTCTCTCTCTCTCTCTCTCTCTCTCTCTCTCTCTCTCTCTCTCCCCTTACCCTGCCTCTCTCTTTCTCTCTGCTTCCTGGCTACCATGAATCTAGAATCAGGGTGCAACTCAGTGGTAGAGTAGTGGTGTAGCACATCTCCCACCTTAATATGTAAAAACAAAATACCTATTAGAGAAGCTGCTCAGCAAGTTAATCTGGTTACAACAGGTATCAGTACCTTCTGGGTGATTATTGGTTTTAGTAGTAAATGGTATGTATCCTTCCTCCAAGGGAGACTTTAAAAAATAGCATTTAGATATCAAAAATTAACAAAGAAAAAAAACCATTTCCATATCAAATCATGCATAGTTTCTGGAAATTAGCATCTACTTCTTTTTTTTACCCACTGGTAAAGGTCCTTTCCAGGAGGTTTATTCACCATTGTCCCTTGGTGGGACAATCTTCCTGGTAGGCTGCTCTTAACAAAACTATTTACTGTTCTTTATTGATGGGCTCATGCATCCATGAACCCAGTACCATGCCATAGTCTATAAAACTCTTTATAAGCTGTCTTTTGACAAAGAGAAGCCTGTAAATTTCTCCTCATTGAGGTCAGGGAATATGATGCACATAAGTTCCTCTAGCACTATAAAGTCAGTTGGTTCCAGATTGTCTTACAAAATCCAACTTGCTGTAGGTGACCAGTTAGTTAAACTGCAGTTGTGATCTCTGGAGAACCACAAAGTGTGCTAGACATAGCTTTTGATTCTTTTCCAAGTAAAACTTGTTATTCATTCAATTTTACTTTAAGACTTCTTTGATTGAACTAGAAGCAGGTAAGCCTCACTCCTCAGAGTAGGTTCTAACCAAAGTATTTTGCCAACTCTTCTTAGAAGTAAGTGCAGCACTCTTTCCAAATCCTTGCTTTCAACTTAAAAAACAATGGTAAGTCACACCTTTATAAGAAACAAAATCACATCAACTATGAGGAATGATTCTAATTTCTGGAGCTGACAAGAAAACTTGTTTTGTTTAGTATTTTAGTATATTTATTCCGTTTTTTAAAAATTATGACATCCTTACAGAAAATTCTTACATGATAGTGTATGATTTAGCATTGTGCAATGAATAATTCCTAGTTCACAAATGATCTAGAATAGAGGTCAACAAACCTTTTCTGCAAAGGGCCAGATAGCAAATATTTTGTGCATTGTAGATCATATAATATTTATGACAACTAGTGGACTCTGTCATTAAAAAAGAATAGTTATAACTGCGTTACAATAAACTTTTATTTATAAATAAATAGTCTGAGCCAGATTTGGTTCATGAGACATTGTTTATAGATCAAGATAGAGAAGTCTGGCTTTAGAAACGCAATTCATAATAATTTTCCAGACAAATATCAGTCAAGAACAATGCTGTTCTCAGGATTAACTTCTCAATGAGTGTATAAATGAAATTTATAAATGAAATTTAATGACACATAGTGATATTGCTTACTAGACTTTCAACATGACAATTCCCAAAGATGAGAGAAGAAAAAAAAAAGAAGAAAATCTTACTAATTTATTTCTTATTGTTTTGATATATTTAGCTTCTTTATGATATTACATTCAAAAAATGCACTCACAGTATAAAGTGGTATGTCTAATTAGAAAGATGAGTATGTATATTATTATTATATGGAAATTCTCAGAACTAGCTAGTTATTCTTTTTTTATTTAGTAGTTACACCCATTAAATAGATCAGTGGCATAGGAGAGATGGCAGCAGTTCATAGATCCCACTCCAGTAGAAAAAGAAAAAGGACATTTTAAAGCTGTACATTACATGGTGTCACATTATATAAAGTTATTGCTACATCAGGTGACACAGAAGAAACTGATATTACATGACCTGATGCAAATTCAAATAGAAAATTTGAAGCATACAAATGGATTAAACCCCTTGAAAATCAGGTAAGGTACAATTCCAAAGGATTTCAGGTCATTCAGAAATGCTATTACCTTCCAGTTATGAAATGCCTACTGTTTTGTTAGTGATCACACTGAAGCATGAAATTGAGGAGAAAGACAGTTAATGGGTCAGTTAAGGTAAGAAGTCAAAAATATTATTTTAAGGTGGAATGTTGTGACAAATAGGTGGTAAAATGTAAAAATACCTCTCAGAAAAAAAAATCTGTTTATTTTCACTTACTCTTTATGGTATGGAAAATGTATTTTGACTGGAAAATCTCACTTGAAATGCTCTTACTCTATAAAACTCACATATCTTTTCAAAGTGGTCTATCATTGTTCAAATACATATCACATTCTTCTTAGAAAGCAACTTATATACTATATAAAATAAATACAGTTTTCTGAAATCATCATTGTATAGTATTTTAAAAACAAGTTTTCATTATTACACAGATTATAAAACAAGTATGAACAAATAATGGATGTTACATATAACAAATAAGTTGGAAGCACTAGTTACTAGGTAAATGTTTACTTTGCTATCTCACTATTGATGAACAAGTCTCAACTAGTCAATGGTTGTCCATCAGAAGAATTAAACTCATTCTTTTCTTCTTGACATTTTGAACATATAATATTGAGTTATTTAATTGAAACCACTCTCTTTAATAGCCTTTAAAGAAAGTATTACTTAATTCTTCTCATTTGTTTAGGTGTGTGTGTGAGTGTGTGTGTGTGTGTGTGTGTGTGTGTGTGTGTCTATGCGCATGCATGCATATCTAAGTAAAGGGATCAATATTTGATTTTTAAAATGGGACAGCATGTAAATGGAGTCAGTAATAATTTAGGATTTATTAGCTGGTATGTTTTATATGATTGTATGTATTTGAATTATTTTAAATAAAATATATTTACTATAAGAACTTATGAATATTTAAATTTTCTGGGTAATACATAGCAAAAGGATAGTGAAAATTTAGTAGAAAGTTATAAAATCTTGGCTAATAAAAAAATTAAGTTGATAATATGATAAGAACTTCAATTAACAGCAGTTAATTCTCGTGGGATTCTTCATTCACCCCATTTATTAGCACTTAGTACCTGCCACAGTTTCTATTTTGAGGGCAAGGGCCTGCATTGTTCCCTGTTTTATTCCTACCTCCTGACATTCACCTAAACTACATAGTCTCTTGGCTATTCTCTTTTCAAACATCATGGGTACATAATAAATGTATCTTTGAATGAACAAATGTAGTAAATGAGCCAAACCTATGAGTATGTTCTCTCCAGGGATGATGACAAGGAATTATTTTATAATGATTGCTTTTAGGTCTTTAATTATAAAATTCATTCATCTGCTAAATAACTACTCTAAAATAATGTCATCACCATACCAGTTTAGATACCTTAAATTTTTGCATGGAGACCATTATGAAATATTTCCCTTTTAAATTCTTAATATATTTAAATAATTGGTTCTTCAATTTGCATATTTATGTATTTCTCAGATCACTTGGTATTTTGTTTCTAAAATGTTTCTGTACTATATTTCTTAAATATATTTATTTAAACACATATAATTTACCAAATGCTACAACTTTGAAATGTATTTTGTTTGAAATAAGGATCTATTATTCAAAATAACAGTTGAAATTCATAGAGCCTTTATATTTCAAAATAGTAACCTTTCACTGAATTGATTAAAAGCATATAATATGACTTTGAAATATTTTGAAAACCTGGCTACAGAAAATCAATCAAATTATTTTTGTTGTTTGGTAATGTAATACAGTTTCTTCATTTTTTAAAGACCAAGATTATCCTGTGCACCCTGCCTATGAATAGATTTAGCAGAAAGCATAAGCTGTAAAGAGGAATCATTAATAAAAAAGAATCAAAAACAAAGGAAAGTAAGTGGGTTAATTATGGAAAATATGATTTAAGCATCTGTTTAGGCTATCAGGGGAATACAAAAGGAAATTTGAGATTTATTAAAATCTAAACCTGAATCAACAGACCCAAATAAGGATAGGATTCTTTTTAACCGCATGATGAGCATTCCTTAAATGTTATTTTGTTTAAATGCTGACATAGAAGTGGAAAATAAATAACACATAGTTTTTTTTTAAGGGAGCATTAAATATCTTACCTAACCTTTACATAACCCTCTTTTCATAGCAGCTGAAAGCCACACAGATGTCAACACAAGTTTTAGAACACTAGTCTGGAAAAATTTTTCAATGGGAAAGATGAGGTATTTTAGTATGGTAAGTCTACATTTTTAACTTGCAGATTGAATGACTTTTTAAAATTTTTATGCTCAATTTTTAAACCTATTTGTAACACTTAAAATTTATCCTCTTTAATTGGATTTGGTATTTTGTTTGTGGTAAATTATTAGGTTGATTTTTCTTTAAGTATTTCATGGATGTATTAAAATTTCACAAACATTTCTTTAATCTATTTGTTATTTGTTCTATTATATAATAAAATTATTATAGGTCCTGACTTAATTTATTAAACTAGATCTGTGATTCAAAAAGATTAAGATGTTTATCTGATTTGTCCTGTTCCTTTCTTAATCTTTGGTGGCCACCCATGCCAACTAGGTAAAATCTAAATTACTTTGTATGACAACAAAAAACCCTTCAACTCCTCATTTCTTTCAGCTTTCCACAGTGCACCCACATCTAACATATCAGCTAATCTACACAAGAAAGTCATGAAGTTTTCTAAACTTGGCATGCTCCTCCATGCCTCTGTACATTTCTGTTCCCCTTTACCTTTAAGAACCTTTCCAAGTACAGACAGCTAAATTAAAGTCATAATTATAAACTAAAATTGATAATAATAATTGGTCCTCTTCCACGGTCTTTAATTTAGTTGACAAAAATTGTGCATATTCCTTTAAGTGCAACATGTTCTAAACTACAAATACTTTGTGGAATGAATAAATTGGAACAATAAATATATGCATTACCTCACTTACATAACCATTTTCCTAGTTAGAAGACAAAATATCTTCTCAGCAATTTTCAAGAATAGAATACATTGCAATTAACTATAGTCACCTTGTTGTACAACAGATCTCTTGAACTTATTCATTCTACTTAAGTGAAATTTTGTATCCTTTGATCAATCTCTCCAACTCTGTGTATGTTTCCTCAGCCTCTGGTAACTCCCATTCTGTTCTCAATTTCTATGAGTTCAAAAATCTAGATTACTCATTTGAGATTGTGCAATATTTGTCTTTCCATGCCTGACTTATTTCACTTAATATCATGTCCTCCAGGTACATCCAAGTTGTCACTAATGACAGACCTCACTTTTTTTCTCTAGAGAAAGAGTATTTCATTGTGTATATGCTCCACATCTTCTTCATCCAACCATCTGTCAATGAACACTTAGGTTGATCCTATATTTTGGCTTTTAAGAATAATGCCGAAATGAACATGTTAGCCCAGGTATCTTTTTGACATATTGACTTCATTCCCTTTGGATATATACCCACTATTGGGATTTATGAATCATATAGTAATTCTATTTCTATTTTTATGAGCCTCCATACTATTTTCCATAAGGCTCTACAAATTTACATTTTGTTAACAGTGTGCAAAGAATCCCTTTTCTCCACATTCTAACAGTTATCTTTCATCCTGTTAATGATCACCTTTCTTATAGGTTTGAAGTGGTAACTGAATATAGTTTTAATTTAAAGTTCTCTTTGATTAGAGGTGTTAAACTTTACTTTGTTCATTTGTATGTTTTTGAGAAAATTAATGTAAATGAATGGATTTATTTCTGGACTTGATATTTTATTTCTTTGTCTATTTTTCTGTTTATGCCAGTACCATGCTGTTTTGATGACTACAGCTTTATATTTTGAAGTCAGTTATTATGACACCTCCAGCTTTCTCCAGCTTTGGTTTCTTTCTTCTCTCCTCCTCCTCCTCCTCCTCCTCCTCCTCCTCCTCCTCCTCCTCCTCTTCTTCTTCTTCTTCTTCTTCTTCTTCTTCTTCTTCTTCTTTCTCTCTCTCTCTCTCTCTCTCTCTCTCTCTCTCTCTCTCTCTCTCTCTCTCCCTCTCTCACCAGGGATTGAACCAAGGGCACCTAACCACGGAGCAACAGTCCCAGCCCATTTTTTTTTTTTTTTACATTTTAACACAGGGTCTCACTAACTTATTAGGACCTCACTATGATGCTGAGGGTGGCCTCAGACTTCAGAGCTGCTGGGATTACAGGCATACATGAGTATGTCTAGCTTTCACCTTTGATTGTTGTTGTTGTTGTTTTGCTTGTTAATTTGATTTTTGCTTAATATAGCTTTGAGTATTTAAGAGTCTTTTAACCTATAGGAATCTATTTTCTTTTAATTTCTGTGAAAATTGTCATTGTAATTTTGTTAGGGATTTATTAAATCTGTAGATCCCTTTGTGTAGTATTAACATTAAACAATATCAATTTTTCAAATCCATATGTGTAGAATATCATTTTATTAATGTACATCTTCAATTTCTGACCATTCTAATGCAATTATGTGACCTTGAACTCAGCTATCCACAGACTTAAGTTTGGGTTAAAGAGTTTGTAGGAACTTTCTTTCAATCTATCAGTAAGTGTGTTCTCTGACAGTCTTTGGGTTCTTGCATAGCAGAGAGCATACCTTGCTTTGGAGCTTATACCTAACACATTGCTGGCCTAGACTAGGTGCCTAGAATAATTGTAAAAAGGTTTGAATATTGAATATCACCCTAACAAACTTAGAATATATGTTCACAGGGAAGAGATGCCATATATATGACAAACATCTTCAGGAAAATGGCTCATCTATTTTGAGTTAAAAATTATTTTAAGTATTGTCATGGTCAAATTATATTTTAAAAACCTGGGCATATATCAAGCATGGTATATGTCCGTAATCCTAGCAACTTACGAAACTGAGGCAGGAGTATCATAAGTTCAAAACCATCCTGAGCAACTTAGTGAGTCCATACTCCAAATAAATGAATGAATGAATAAATAAATAAATAAATAAATAAATAAATAAATAAAACAAAAGGGACTGGGGATGTGGTGAAGTGGTCAGGCACTCTTGAGTTCAGTCCCCTGTATCATGACTACCACTATCAATAACAACAAATAAACAGAAGAAAGCTAGCATATATATTAAAATATATTTTTGAATATTTTTAATGAGTTTTAGGTCAAGCAGTTTTTGCTTCAAGAAAATTTCTGTTCATGGTCTCCCTAACTAGCCCTGTCAATTTCCAATATGTTTGCCCTTTGGGTAAAGGAGCAAAAGTATGATCAGTAATAAATATTTTCAGAATTCTCTAACCAATAGTTACCTTAATTGAGCATAGAAAATATGAGCAGAGTACATTCTTTGTCCACATGGAATAGATTTTAGTCACAGACATAAATGCAGGTGTTGATATTCCCAACTCTGAAAACAACTTTTTTATTTATTAAATGGTCTTGGTGCTGCAATTACAGCTATTTATTAAAGTCTAAATTATCTTGAACATAAACTTTAGAATTATTTTTCCTTTGAGAATTATAAGTTTTCTAGTGAGTTTTAGCATATTTTCTTCTTTGAATGTTATAAAACATTGTTTGAATCTTTGTAAAATTTTTATTTACATTTTTATTTGTTCTCATTAGTTATACATGACAGTAGAATGCATTTCGACACATTGTACACAAACGGAGCATAATTTCTCATTCCTCTAGCTCTGCCTGGTGCTGAGTCACATCAGTAGTTTAATCATACATGTACATAGGGTAATAATGAATCTTATTTTTATAAAATTGTGCGTGTATAAATATGTAGTTTTGCTTTTGTCTTTTTTCTCATTTTATTTCTATGAACTAACTTTGAAAGCAGAGTAAGTTGTAATATTATGATCAACAACTTTGGAAAAACACATTCCCCCCAATTAAGTTATCAAATAAATTCCATAATATTTTAACGTAAGAAAATAATCATGTCAAAACAAAACACAAAACTTTCAACAGTTACCCAGAATGTATAGGTTATAGCAACTAAATAAACTGCTAGAGGTGCATTTTTATTCAGTAGAAATTCTGTTCTGCTGGGTTTTTTTCTTAAAATTATTTTTAAAATACATGTCATGTTGATAATCTTTAAGTTAGTTTGGTAGTCCACAGAGGGAGGTCCTGAATGAAAGCTAGTAGCTGTTATTGCCATGGTACTCCAAAGGATGCCTCTGTTTTGCCAAAAAGTGTTCTGTCACTAATGTGAATCCTGTTAACAAACTGTTGTTTATATGTTGTCAATGTGATGCCAAGTCAATTGTTTCACTACAGGAATCTGGCTTGGCCCCAGTGACTGTCTGAGTCTTTGTAGACACAGCAATACTTTCAGTGAAGGAAATTAAAGGCCAAAACCTCTTTTGTCTTTTAATTAGTGCTTTATTTAACCAAATTTTTATGAATATATGAAAATAAGTGGTGGTCAAACAATTTTGCAAGAGCTATAACTCCAAATAATTAGACATATAGTTGACTTGTGATTTCTCTAACTGTTAATTAAGAGGCTAATGTACAAGATGGTTAGATATATATAGGCTTGCAAATTTTACCTTTTTTTCCCCTGCTATTCAAAATTAACCAGGTAGGAGCTTTCAAATTTTATTAACCCTCTAATTCAGTGATAGTCAATCTGGGATGATTTTGCACTCCAGGAGACAGTTTGTTCACGACTGGAGAGGTGCTATGGCTTGTGGTGGGTTAAGGCCAGGGATACTGCTGATCATCCAGCCCCTACCTACAACATAGTCCCACTCTACCCACAAAAGTCAATAATGGTGAAGTTGAGAAATGGAGATTCAAATTAAGTGGTTTAGGTGTGTAGAGGATAACACAAAAATGTTATAAAAACACAATAATGGTTAAAAAACTATAGTTATTTTTGCTAGAAATTTAAGGAGGCAGTAGAGAATGGAAGTATAATTTATAACTTCCATATTATCAGAAGAAAAACAAAACTAAAAAGTATAAGAAAAATAAAAATAATATATATCTGGATATAATCTTTTATATCACTGATCAAATGTATGGAGAAACATGAGTAAAAAGGCACAAAGAATGTAGGTTTCTGACTAGAATGGAGGATATGGTTAGCTGAATTCTTCCATGATATATTTGCTTCAGCTAAAACTGCTATGCAAGGCATATTGGGAATACCAAAAATGGCAGGGCTGAAATATCAAGATACTTTTATAGTAGATGTTACGTAGACATGATTGCTAATCTCTGTGATGAAATAATTCAATTGGAGGTATCAGGATTAACAAAAATAAATCTGTGTCAAGAACAACCAAATCATCTATATATAACTCACAAAATACATAATAACTTGAATTCATCCTGTTGTTAACAGATAATTGGTATTCATTATTTTTAACTCCTTATGAAATATTTGTGAAAGACAGCAACCATATACTAGGGCAGAAAGCAATTCTCAACAGATTCAAAAGATTTGACTACACATAGGTCCAAGTTTTCCTACAGAAATATAATCCCAGAGTAAATTGAGAAAAAAAAATAGATGATAGATCAAACAAAACCTTTCCTTCTAGTTAAGAGGAAAAGAACAATGGGATTGCATTTAATATTTATGAAGTATCTATAGATAAAAACCTTTAACTTATGTAATAGCTATCAAAAGATTATTTTTAGATATACAGAGAGTAATATTACTAAAATGTGGAGTAGAGAAAAATCTAATTGATAAATATGATTCTTTTCAGACAGGAATTGAAATAGAATTAGGGAGAAGAATATGGGGAGATTCAGCTTTTCAGGATGATTTTTCAAATTACTGTAATTTTTTGTATTCCTCTTAATTTTAAACTGTTCACATATTAAAATGAATCAAAGTGTCATTTCAAAGTATATCATTTTTATCTGGGCATTTTTTCTATAGCAGAAAATATTGGAATCACACATTGAACTCTTGTTGAAAAAGTGTTGGAAGTGAAGGGGATATTAGAGTTTATGACACAAACATGGCTCCTCTAAAACTTCAGCCTTCTGCTACTAAATAAGATTTACCTGAATTAGAAATTTGTAGTATTTTTTTCAAATCAGTTGAAGCTTCTGGACACTTATATTACAGTTATATTACTTTCTCCTAAATTTCTCAATTGGAAATCCAATAAAAATTCCGCCTTTTCTAGCTATTGCAAGTAGAATATCAATAAACCACATTGAAAATTACCAGAACAGAAATGAATATATTAAACTTGTAATATATTATGCTTTTAATACTTGGCTTATAGAAATAGCTTATGTTGCATGTTTTTCTATTGTGAATACACATTTTTACTAGTAGATAGGATAAAATTAAATTTTATTTTGTTCTTAAAATGGAAGTTTCTCATAAAAGTTCTTCAAAAATTCACATATTATCCACACATTTAATATTTTGTATTTCCTTTTCAACATTGTGAGATGTTTTAAATAATAATGAAAAATAATACTAGATAAAGTTTATTGATGTTTTCTTTATGCCAGATAGTATTCTAACTCATTAATACACACACACACACATACACATGCCTTTAATTAAGTGATTCTATGAATCATAAGATGCTTAAATGATCCATGTGTTTGTAGATCTGGAATAATCACTTCATCCAAGATATGTAACCTTGTTTCCATATACATTCTTGGATTCTTCATATGCCTTAACCCTCAGACCTACAAGCCATTGGTTGGGAATCATTGCTCTTAATGAATTGTCCTTAAAATACAGATAAAGATGATAATAGAAATCTCTAATGGAGATATGGTACCATTTACTTATTTCCAGATGAGAAAGATAGAAATCCTTAAACAGTATGTGTCCTATGTATCATGTTTTCCTACAAAAATTAGGAATTGGGTTGGCTATAAAACTCTCAAATAATATCAAAGTCAAGAATATTAAAGTAAAAAATTATTATCTGTAGTTGAATAATATAGAATTCAGTAAGAATAAATGCCTTGAGAACATATGATGGATTTGAATAACTAAACCATATCTACTTGGAAATGAATTTTTAATATTTAATTTTTCATTTGCTTATTCATTTAGCAAAATTGTGTTGTTAGTTTAATGTGTATATAACATCATAAAGTAGAATAGATCCACAATTTACATATTCTCTTTGGCTTTTTCTTAACATGTGTGTTCAAATTTTATTAAACTATTTCTTCATATTTAACTACTTAAGTTAAATATAAAGACCACTGCAGAGTAATAGTCCAGTATATAGCCTGTAAAAAGTAGCATTGTATTTCCCCTACTATAGTACAGATTGGATGTGAAATTGGATATACTAATGAAGTGGCTATCTCTCTGGAAAAAAAAAAAACAACAGAATTATGTTGATTATTTTCCTTGAGAACATTTACCTTAGAAGGAGAAGGATAAACACAGAAATTGGTAAGCCTTCAAAAGAAGCCATGGTACTTCATAATTTGTGGTGTTGGAGATGCATGTTATGGAGTGAAAGTTTACTTTGGAGGCAATAATCCATTCACCTATGCTACTTATGAGACTATTATAATGCTATAAGAACTTTCTAATGATGTCTTTTAAATAAAATTAATTATTTGTAATTACTTTATAAATATTCATTTTCTCTACTTTATTTCAGGGCCACCAATTTTTCACTATCAACTATAATTTTAATCCACTCTATTTTTTTTTTCTTAAAATATTACCTAGAATTTGATTTTAAAGTAGCTTCTACTGCTATATTTTTCCTTCGTGCACTTATTTATTCTTTATACATATTTAATATTTTCATTCAAGTAATTATAATTGCTATATGAATTTATATGACTGGCATATAGATTTTTCATATAAATTAAGACTATAGAAATTCAATATTAGTTCTTATTTGAAAGGCAAAATGGAAGGAGGCAAATGTAGGTTAGGAGAGCATATGATTTCAAGATTTTATTGAACACATTTGTTTATTATATACTTTCTAAAATAATGATGTGCCTGATTTGCTAAATTAGTAAAAATATAACGATGATAAGTAAAAATCAAGAGTGCAATTGTATCATATCCTCCTGTACGTGCTGTACTAACTTAACTATGTGTCCTTTAAATTGCTGCTGCACTTTGCAACCTGAGGAGGGAAGTGAGTGACTGAATATAAGCAAAGGAAAATAAATAAATAGTGAAGATTCATCATCTTTCTCCAATCCACTCTCTCTTTATCTATTCCCTGAAAGAGAGTTTTTGCAACCTCGGTTTCCAGATCTTGCATGATACAATATTAGGAGAGTGAATAAAAAAGAGTCATATCAGTAGGAATGTGAAAAGAGGCTCAGAAATTAGGTAGAAACTAAAACAGGCTAAGTAATGAAGGACAGAGGGATGGTAAAAACCGCAGTATAGAACAGGGCAGGAGGAAAACCCTACAAAAGAATAAGCTTTCAGGTTTGTTTGCTTGTTGTAGATCCTCTTCATAAGTATGAATTGTGGATTCAATTCCTCTTAATGTTATTTGAGAGAGATTATTAAATGTTCAACTTTTTTTCAATTAGTATTTGGTGGATCCACTGTGGTTTTATGAATATGACTTCATAAATTGACGGACACATGCATGATCAAGATTTCCTAAGAGTCACAGGTAAAATCATTTGTCAATAACAGCAAAGTTGTAATACCACTTGTGCAGTCACAGTTGCAATATGTGTAAGAGGTACAAGTTACTAGAAACAAATATAACTGCTACTTAAGTAAAAATTCGTACTAATGGATGTGATAAATAAAGAATTGAAAATTTAGAATTTACTTTAAAATTATTGTTAAAGTCAATCTTAAATCTTCACAATCACATAATGGAAGAACATCTATCATAGAGAGAAGGTTTTTATATTTTGTTCCTATTTTATTTAATTATTTGTGCTTGAGAACAAGCAGGGTTGGTAACATTGTTATATATAATTGCTAAAATGTTGTTGTTGTAAGTATTTTCTTTGAATATAGTGACTTAGTTCTAATTTTTAAAGTTATGTCTGTAAACCTACAGTCTTAACTACTGTTTTCTTCTTTATTGAAGCTTTAATGTATACCTCTGAGATAACTTAGTGAAATGAAAATTGCTTTTAGTGGAATTTACAAAAAGATATCTGAGAAATATTTTAGAGTTTTGTCTACTCTATGTTCTGAAAGGTATTACATGGAAAGAAGATATTAGAAAATTGTTAAAGAAGGCCATATATTGCAAAATACAAGTACTGGTAGTTTACAATGGTTTAATTCTTGGTCACTTTTCTTTTCAAATAAATATGTCATATGTCATATTATTAGACAGGAAAATGAGGTAACAGCTCACAGAGAGCTGTTATAAATACTGTTATTATTTATAGAGATAAGTAATAGGGAGGTTTTCAAAGAAACCTTTAGAAATATATCATGAGCTCTGTAATGTTTTGAACAATCAATAAAAAAAGCAAAGTGGGTTTGATTTGGGGAGGCTCACAAATGATCATCTAAAGACAAAATTGTGTTTTCAGTCAACACTGTCAAGCATTCAATTGAACACTTTGCAGACAAACCTGTACTATGCATAGGCCAAGCCCCACACTGTGTTTTATATATTCTCCAATTTACAAGATAGTGGTTGTAATGGTTCATATCTAACTTATTTTTAAAGAAATTACTATTATAGGGGCTGGAGATGTGGCTCAGCGGTAGCGCGCTCGCCTGGCATGCGTGCGGCCAGGGTTCGATCCTCAGCACCACATACCAACAAAGATGTTGTGTCCGCCAAGAACTAGAAAATAAATATTAAAAAAACTCTCTCTCTCTCTCTCTCTCTCTCTCTCTCTCTCTCTCTCTCTCCTCTCTCACTCTCTCTTTAAAAAAAAAGAAATTACTATTATAGATTAAAATTGCATAGATGTTTTGAGCCCCTTAGTTAAGTGAACTTAATATTAAATTAGTCCATCAGAAGCCAAATAATCCTCACAAAATGTGAAACACTCTGTCAATGCTTATGATTCATGGCACTGTCTTCACTTAATCATAAATCTAATATGTCAATTTAATAAACTCAGTATTCTAAAAGTGCAACCTTCTGTTTTAAGTTATCTACTTTCATATCACCTCTTGCCTTCAGATGCAAATTTCATACTCATTAGATAAGTGAAGAGTTTGTAAAAGATAACACTGAACACAGCACTTTCCACACTAGCAAGTTATTTTTCCAAACCACTGTAAACTATAGATCTCAATCAATATACCAATGACATTGATTTGACTCAGTGTTAAAAATATTTATCAGGGTCTGGTGTATAAAAATATTATCCCTTGATAGTGAGGCAGACAAACTTTTATGGTATTTTGTTAAACTCTCCTTTACCTTCCCATACATACTTCTAATTTTATTTCAATTTCTTTAAAGGGAAACTGAGTCTTAGTATTGTATAAGATAAATGTCATTTAATTTGTGTAAATTATTGAATCACATTTTTAATGTGCTAATCCTAGTGTGCTACAAGCATTGTCAAAAACTAGTTCATTATTAAATGTATGGATTCTAGTTTATTAAACTAGTTCATTATTAAATGTGTGGATTGTAAGTTGCACAAGAAAGCATAGTCAAAATTCAGTTTTTATAGAATGATATGTCTACATATTAGCTACAATTATCTTTAAAAGGAACATGCATTTTTCAAGTTTTATGGTTTTGAAAACAGATAAATTTTGAAGATTTTTAAGAATATTCCTATAGCTCAAGTTATATTTCTCAGTTATATTTGAAGTATACAATACTATAATGTAACTTAATGCATATTGCTTAATTGACTTGCTTTTATTATAATATAGTTCTGTGATCTTATTTGCATAGCCAAAATATCCTCCAAGAAGAGTTTTAAGAACTGTGTTCACATAATATTCAGGAAATTAATGTGACTCGCCAGTAGGCTTTCAACTCAGCCTTCCTTTATGGCATAACTAAAGTGTACCTCTATATCCAATGCCCAATTTAGTCAAAGAGCCAATACTTCCTGTAACAGTTTATTTGACTTGTCTTTCTTCTCACCTGGAATGCTTCTCTTTATCCTCTTCCATTTGTGCAAAACCAATGCAACATTTAATGTATACCACATATTGCTTCTTGTGTAAGCAGTCCAACGTGTTCGCCAAAACTCCTAGGCGTTTCTCTCTCCTCTAGTAATTATATAATATTATATGTATCACTCATTTCATTGTTATCAATTGAGCATGCATATTTAGTTATATTATGCCTATTAGTGTCTCATCATCCTATATTTAGGACACTTATAAAAACTTACAGAATTTTATAGGATACCTAAAAATTGCTCAATTGAGTTTTAGGCTGCTCTATACATTATACGATGTGACATAATGGGTTAACCAAATTATAAATTATTTGAAGTCAAGCATCCTAATGCCTGAGACCTGATGTTTTATACCTGCCATAATTCGAATTTTCTCACATAGCTATAACAAGTTTTTAATTGTACAAAGAATTATAAGAAATTATCTCAACCACATAATATGGAAAGAAAAGTAGATATAAGGGGTTAAAAGGAAAGGCTGAAAAACTGTATGGTGACTGTTGAATGTTAGATATCACCCCACAAGTGTTCTGAGTTTCAATATTTTGTGTCTATATAAAACATTCTTGTAAGAGTATCATTTTCAAACTGAAACATGTGTCAGAGTCAAAGAGAGAATTATTTCAACACAGATTAAAGGACCCAAATTCCAACATTTCTGATACAGGAGATCTGAGGTCAGAGCCAAGAATGGGCATTTCTAGCAACTTCCCAGGTGATGCTGATATTACTTATTTCTGGAGTACCATTGCTTTGAGAGAAAGATTTGTATATATAAGTGCTATCTCAATTATATCTTTTCTATTTAAAGTTCTTGTATTAAGTTACCATTGTCTTAAGAACATATCAATACTTTATATGCTTAACAGTTTTCAATTTGCTCTTAAGGATTCTGCTCTATTGTGAAAAATATGGGAACACTAAAAATTATTTTTAAAATTTTCATTCATTTTTATCAAAATTCAGAATTTACTGGATGACATACTGCCAACAGTACAATGACTTCTTTTCTAAAATAGCATTCTCATACGCAAATATGAACAGGGATAATTGTAACATTTTGGAAGGCACTTTGGAATACACCTTGGAAGCTTTAAAAAAGGTAGACCTGTCACCTTACACTCTAACTACTAGTAATTTTTCCTAAAAAAATAAGATAAATTATTGAAAATGGAGATATTCCATTTCTTGATATATAAAGATAGTTAATCAGGTATATGAATTTGGCAAAACTCATCAAAAAATTCACTTAAAATACATTATTTCTTCTTTAAATTAATTATACCTCAATAAAATTGGTTTAAGTGTTTTCTAAAAAAATTTTAACTTGTACAAATTTTTTTTCTTTTAATGTACATGGCATTAGCCATCAAGTAATCATTTAATTCAAAATGAAGATGTAGCAGTGGTGAGCAGAAAATTAAGTTACAGATGCTTGCTGTGGCCTCTGCAGGTTAAGCCAAGGGTTTCTGTAGATCCAGAATCTGGAAATCTGGAAGTAGCTGACAGCTACTTCTTTTTATCTTTGTCCAGACATAGGAAATGAGGGAAACAAGTTGTTTTTATTGCTTGGTTTATTAGGGATGTCAATGGAAATGTTTACCAATAACTCTCAATGATCAATGATAAATATAATACCTAATGAGAAAAATGGGGACACTATGATCAGGCCCCAAGAGCCTTCCTAAAATACAAACAGGACTTTTGGCCTGCCATGCTAATACCACTTTCTTATATTATACAGGGATTTTCAGTTTATGTGGATTTTTTATTTTGTGTAGAAGATTGTGTGTGTGTGTGTGTGTGTGTGTGTGTGTGTGTGTGTGTGTTATTTTTAGATATATATGACAGTAGGGTGTATTTTGACATATAAATGGAGTACAACTCATTCCAATTTGGATCCCATCCTTCACTGGTTTTAAGTGCTAGAGAAGGAATGACTATTTTAAATACTCACCTGTTACAAATTCCCCAGAGAAGCAAAGTTGTGAAGCACAGTAGTCTCAAGACCCACGTTTTCAGTTTGTATTTAGATTATTGGCTAAAGTTTACTCTGAGAGTTCTGAGGCACTTTAAAGTTTAAAGGCCTGTGTATCAGCTGATTTCATTACTACACTTCCCTCAGAGAAAGTGAAATAGATACAGGATCAAGATGGTAGTTTTCCTAAACTGTATCTGGGATCAATAACAGAATTGCTTATTTCTTCATCATCTTTCTGCTTTGTCACCTAGATTGTCAACTCCTTAAGAGCACTTACTGGTCTTTCTATCCCCTGGAGCCCTGCTTTGTTCACAATTGCAACACAGTAATTATGCATCAAGCTTAAAATAATTACTCACTTTTGAATTGATATTTCTCTAACTTTCATTTCAATCTTGTAGAAAGGTAATATGCAACTATTTGGGGGAATTTTTACAAAGATATCTTGAAGGTATTTCCAAAAATGTTAGAAATTATTTTTAAAGAAAATTTTTAAAATAGCATCTATTTTTTCCTGAATTATAAATCAAATATCTGAATTTTAAAATTAAAAGAATGCTCTCCTTCTCATATCCCAGAACTACAGATGAATGTGGTTTCTAAAAATTTTTTTAGGCATATATTATCATTAACCCTAGTGATTTTACAACTAAATCTTAGCCATAGGCTATGTTAAAGATACATAAGGCAGAATATAAAATAGCTAGAACTTATCATGTTACAAGGTATTGCAAAAATAAGGGTATCTTTTTTCCCCTTAATCTAAACACACCTAGTTTGACAGGAAAGATGTATTGAGATTAAATCTTTCAAATAAAGTGTTGTGTTTTTGTTTTAAGTTATAATTAAAATTGTCTGGTATATACCTGTGTTTGTGAGAATCTGCTAGTAATTTTAAAGGTGAGTCCAGTAGAACAAGAGTTTCTAATAGTCAGACTTGTGGTGAAATTATGATAGGTGTATGCAAAGTTAAAACAGAGGAATGCCTACAGGGATAGAAGAATCTATTGCCCCTACTGATTTAAGCTTCCAGTTGATTCTAATTTAAAATCTAACTTTCATTTATCATTTATATTTTATTGAAAACTTAATAGACCTTATAATTTCTCTCCATTTTGTGCTTCTGTAAATTTTTTCAGTGATGTCAATATTTATAAACCCTTTGTTACGTTTTATAATTATTTTCAACTTTTAGGAAGGCTGAGAATGTCTCATGTAATCCAAGTCTGTGAAATAGGTTCTATAAGAGAGTTGAAGTGACTTGCCCAAGGCCATTCTGTGATGATATCAAAAAGAATTTTAAATTCAAGCCTCATGGAATTCAAAGTTCAAGCATATTTATTCATATATATATCAGAATTTTGGTAATTTGTTCATAATTTTTAATTATCTTGTTTATTTCTGCCATTCAATCCTATATCCCTGTCCAAAACTTGGACAAACTTCTGTTGAGTAAAATTGGTCTTAATAAATAAGTTTCCCCTCCACAATGTATTTCTATAGTAGAAATTGATTAAATGTGCTATTTATCTGCCATGTTTAATACCTAGTTGTCTTATGTCACACATCACCCTCTCAAAAGAAGTTCCTTGACAATCCAACTGATACCCAGTTACTCTCTGTAGCTTTTGCTGGTTATATTTTCTTTAAAACATTTTTACTCTCTGAACTTCTATTATTTATTTGTTTACATGCATCCTGTCTTTCTCTCCCCATTAGATACAAACTATTTTGCAGAATGAACATCTACTTTTTCACTTTCCCCTGTCATTTATGTACTGGTCATGAAGTAAAGCTTACTAGATTTTGGTTGTCTCAGTAATCACTAGGAATTAAACATTTGGCTAGCAATTAGCAGAGGAGGACAATATTCTCATACTTGGCTTCAGTTCCTGTAATAAAGCAGTATATTTTTGTTTCTAGTTGCTACTTCCTATACAGCTTGTCAAATGAATTTAATTGTAACAAAGTTGAAAACTACTGACACTTATATGCTTACTTTTCTCTAGAAAGTTATGTAAATAACATAGAGATTAAAAACACTATTCTTTTTATTACATATATGCAGTTTGTTTTTTAAAGTCTTTGAAATGGTTAACCTGTGTATATCCACAAGACATCACATTCTGTTCAATTGTTAATTTCTTTCTTTGAAGACATCAACTAATCCAAAAAAGTGAAATTAATTTTAAAAAATACAAAAATCATCTCAAATATTTTGCTTTTATAAACAACATTCACGTAGTGCTTGGTTATCCACAACTTTTTCTCATTTCTTCTAAATCAATTATGTATCTGCATTTTTCTCCTTGGTAAGTGAGTATTTGTAAATTCTTTAAAACATATGATTAGACTTACATATTAAAATGCTTATGCCCTTTTAAATGTCTTATTTTGGCAAACTGAGGGAAAAATCAAACTTGAATATCATTAACAATTAACTGTATCCTGATGAAGGACTTGTGCTTTATAATGTATTTAGTAGTTTTTACCCTTTCAGTGGGCTAAAAATAGAAAGCAATAATAGACCACATACTAACTGAGATCATAAACTGTGATGGAAAGTTCTCCTAATCAGAAAAAGGTTTGAGATAGAAATAAACACATACATTATTTTTTTTTCAGTGCATTAGAGCTGATAGTTACAGTGAATACACACATACTTACTAGGTAGATGCCAGTAAGTTTTTTTATACAATAAATGCATTTATCAGGTGGTAGACCCACCATAATATAGTACTGCAGCATATTATACTACTCAAAATTCAGCTCAAAATTACATTTACCCACTTCTTTTCCTCTCCTCATTTTAGATCATGTTGGCTTATCTATACTGGGCTTAGTTCTCTTTTCTGTCTCTGCTTCTGGCTGTGGATCTGGATGCACTTAGTTCTTTGACATAGGTCACATTCATTCTGTATCCAAATGCATTAATTGTAGCCCAAGCTGAGCAGCAGCAATTATTCAAGGGAAGTACTTTTCATGATGATGACAGAATAAGGATGTCTCTCTCAGCCTAGAATCAGAATTGGCAAATGTTTGCTTCTGTTACAATTCTTTGACTAATATAAAGTCACATAGCCAAATCCAAAGTCAAGGTAGGGGAGTACATTTCACCTCTAATGACAGATATTGCAAAATCACACAGCAAAGAGTAAAGGGAAGAAAGAAGAACTGGGACAAATACTTAAGTTTGTCACATCAGCAATATTGCCTTGAGCTTCTGCTCATAAAGAACTAAGGTATAATTAGAGTACTATCAAAATGGAGACAGAGTTTTAAATGATTTTTGCTCTGAGACAAAAGAGGTATACTATATAAACTTAACATAATGGAAAAATCAAGATCTGGTATATTCAGCTTAACTTTTAAACATAATGTTAAAACCTCAGTGAAATATTTTTATAACAACTATTATTTCCCTCAAAGATTTATGTACTACATAAATAATACATATGTGCACAATAGATGATGATATAATTATGACTAAGTATTTTCATATCTAAAATGTTGGGACCAAAAATGAGATTTCATGATTTTTTTTCAGATTCTGGCATATATACATATACATATAATGAGATATCTCTGGATAAGACCCTTCTGCAAGCACAAAATTCATTCATGTTTCAATTTCACCTGTACACATAGCCTCAAGTTAATATAATATACCATGTTTGATGTACCTGTGTTTGGACAGTCACCTGCCACAAGAGGTGAGACAGGGAATTTTTTAGCTGTGGTGTCATGTTGGCAATCAAAAAGTTTCATATTTTGTATTTCAGATTCTCAAATTGAGGATATCCAATCTCTGTAAGAGTATAGTAATTGGTAGTAAGAAAGCTTAGTAGTAACTGCATCTTAGGAAGAGATAAGATACCTCAAAATTTGAGATTCAAAATTAATTTTTAAAATATTTAAAATTGAAAGTTTATACTTCTTTGTCACAGTCAAGCTGCAGCAAAATAACCGGGGGATGACGAGCAACTTGTGTACATTGATACAGCAGGAGTGGGAGCCGAATGTTAAGGTCTGTAAACAAGTCAAGATGGTGCATGGCATTTTGCCAGAGGGAGTGGTTTGTGAAGTAATGCCATCAAGCCATTAAGTGTGGAGATTCCTTATTGGTTGACTGCTGTATTGAGTTTATGTTAATTAAGATAAGCTGTGTGTAATGTATATATACCCCTCCTGTCCTACAATAAACTGCTCCCACTCCTGCTGTATCAATGTACACAAGTTGCTCTTCACCCCACCCCCCCCGGTTATTTTGCTGCAGCCGGACTGTGGAAGTTGGTGGCCTGTACAGGGAGCCCTGGGACACTCAGGGGTAAGTGAGGAAAAAAAGCTGCCCATCTATAGATAGGACGGGAGCAAATCTGCTCATCCCTAGATAAGGCGAGAGGAAATATGGCCATTTTGAGAAAATGGAGAAGATTGATATAGTATGTTTGTGTCTTGTTTTGTCTTGAAATATTGTATTGTCTTTGTGATGAAAATATGGAAGGGGTATTAAGTAAATTACTAAGGGAAGAAAGCACCCCAGTGGAACCAAGAGCAGTTAGGGCATGTGTTGATGGAAGCCCAGGAACTCTAGTCAGAAAGAAGAAAGTTCCGAGGAGGAAGGATTATCAGGAAAAAATTGCAGCAAAATAACCAGGGGGGGTGGGTGACGAGCAACTTGTGTAGATTGATACAGCAGGAGTGGGAGCCATTTATTGTAGGACAGGAGAGGTATAAACACATTACACACAGCTTATCTTAATTAACATAAACTAGACACAGCAGTCAACCAATAAGGAATCCATGCTTAATGGCTCGATGGCATAACTTCATAAACCACTCCCTCTGGCAAAATGTCAGGTGCCATCTTGACTTGTTTACAGACCTTAACACTTCTTTGTATTTTTATTAAATTATCTATTATGTAGTAGTATATGTGGTTATGAGCCTAATGTAAGTAGGAAAAACAGATTTATTTTCTGCTGGTTTTATTCTTACAAATAAATGAATAGAGACTCAGGCTCTAAGATAGTGAATTGAAGAAAAAGTAAAATATAGTCATTATTTACTAAGTGAAAATCATTCCATAACCCCCAACCATACAAGACCAGTCGGTAGTTTGCTGGGCTCAGTTACCAATCATTTTATACTTCTGGATTGGTGGAGTCTCTCCCTATTTAACAATAGAATTAATAAAGAAAGAAAAGAAATATTTCCCTCATTTCCTGATCTTTCCCAACACTGAGAATAGGCTGTATTATAGGGAATGGAAAATGTAGAACTTTTTCTTCATAGCTACCATCTACTACTTGCCATAGAAATGTAAGAGAAACAAAACAAAACAATACAAAACAGAATCCTGCTACAATCTTATAGCAATATATGGTATTACAGGGAATCTAAAGAAAGGCCAATAAATTCAAAGTACAATAAAACTACAAAAGATAAAAATATAATACTAAATATTTCCTTAGATATAGTTTCTTTGAAGACAGAGCATCCTTCTTAAAGGATGGTGAAAAAGTCAAAATTTTAAGTTGATTTCACTATGTGAAAGAGTTTTATTTTCTGTTATTCTATTTCACTTTGCTGGTATGCTTTTTTGTGATTATATAAACCATTTTAATTATTTTAAGTACTGTGAAACCTGTTGTTGTTTTTTGAAATTAAGGTTACATATTAGATTATTAAAATAATTAGCTCCCTTAACATTCAAGGGGTTAAAATTCTTTCTCTCTCTCTCCCTTTTTTTTTAGTAAAAAAAATCCCTAATTTTATATTGGACATAAATAGAAGAAAAAGAATATATTATAAAGAATTAACCTTTTAAAAGGCTGCCAGCAATGTACAGGATACCATCGCATTAAGAAAACCCAATTATTGGAATCAACAAATGGTCATTCAAAATCAACCTTTTTCCTTATTTTAGCTTTATTTTCTAATACAATTCACAATAAATCCTGTACAGTTAAAATTTTAGAATATATTTATCCATGTTTCACTTAAAACCATCTCCGGTCCTACTGAAGGCAAATGTACCCTACTTGTTGAGGTGAGCAGAAGGGCATCCTTGAGAAGTTTCCAACAGTGGATGATACAGTCAGATTCACATTCTACCTAGGCTGCTTGGTAGCTCAGTTAGAGAAATTTTCTATTTATTTTTTCAAACCCTCTTAACTTTATTTTTAATAATTAATATATTTTATTTGGGGGACAGTTTTAGGTAAGTCCATAATTTACATTAAGGCTCACTCTTGGTGTAGTTCATTTCATGGGTTTTGGCAAATGTAAAATGACATGAGATATGTTCACCCTTGTAGTATTACACAGAATAGTTTCACTGCCCCCAAATTCCTCTATTCTCTGCTTATAAACTCTTGCTCCCTCTTATCCCCTAGAAACTCTAATCTTTTTACTGTCTCAATAGTTGCGCTTTTTCCAAAATGTCGTATGATTGGAATGATATGATACGTAACCTTATAAGATTTGTTTTCACTTAGTAAGAAGCATCTAAATTTCCTTATTATATTTTTATGCCTTGATAGCTCTTTCTTTGTAAAGTGAAATAACATTTCATTGGCTGGATATACCAAAGTTTATTTACCCCTCCACTCACCTAAGAACATCTTAGTTACTTCTAAGGTTGTGATTATATTCAAAGCTGCGATGAACATTCATCTGCAGGTTTTTGTGTGGATATGTTTTAATTTTAGGGGAGATAAATATCAATAAGAGTGATAGTTAGATCATATGATAAGCAGAGGCTTAATTTTGTTAGAAACTGTCAAATGTTTCCCAAGGTACTGTACCATTTTTCATTTCTGCTAGCACTGTATAGAGTTCCTGTGTAGAGTTTCTCTATACCTGCCAGCATTTGCTGTCAGTCTTTTAGATTTTGGCTATTTTATAGGTATGTATTGGAATATCATTGTTTCAGTTTTCAATTCCCTAATAACAAATGCTGATGACTTTTTTATATGTTCACTTGCCCTCTTTGGTGAGGTGTTGAATTTATATCCTTACAGATTTTTACCATGATAGATTTATTCATTTCTGATAAAAGGATGTTAAAACCTCCAATCGTAACAATGGGTTCATCTGTTTCTCCTTAAATTTCTCCTATATTTTGATGCTCAGTTGTTAAACACATATACATTGAAGGTTGTTATTTTGTTATGTTACTGTTATGACTATTTGCCCCTTTAAAATTATGCTATACCCCTTTTTTCTATGATATTTTTCCTCATTTAAGACCATGTTTACAAATACTCTAGCATATTTCAAAATGATTTCTCCTTATCCTGGCAGAAGCCCAAGGGGATTTTTCTTCAGTATGAACTCTAAACACTGATAGAATTTCTGGAAGTAAAACTAACGAAAAAAAAAAAAAAAGGTGCTTCCCATCCCACCCTAAGACTGCATTGCATTCCAAAAATCCACTGGTTATATTTTTTTTTTCTACTCAAATAATAGCTCTCACACAGATTTCTGCTTGTTGGGTGTTTTATGGATAAGTTGTGATTCTCGTTTTTGCCTGTTTTTCTCTTCAAATTTGGGGACATAGGTTTGACTTGTGTCCTTACTTTTTAACAGATCTAAGAAAAGTTTTTGATTTTTTTTTTATCAAGTTTTTACTTGCTACTCTAGAGTTGTTACTTAGTATAAGCTCCTAATGTGTTGGACTAGAAATTGGAAGCCTTGAGTCTAGTGGCATTTTTAAAAGGGTAATGTGTTTTGTTGTAAATAGACAAGAGTTGAAAATGGCAAACAATTATTTTATAAATTCTGTCAAACATATTTTTCCATTGACAAATTATAGTAGAACTGATCAAATAATGTGTGACAGAAAACCACGGAGAATGTTTTTACATAGGAATTAATTATAAATATCTAAACTTCTCTGTACATTTGGCAATTTAAACAATTCCAGCAAATTTAATGATATGTGAATATATTTGAAATAACTGTCTAATTACTTTAATACTTGGTTAATTGAAATAAATTAAATATTATAAATATTATATCATAGATAATAAAACAAAAGTAAAACTCTGAAAGAAGATATTTAGGAGAACATATCCTTTTACTTTTGGGCTTTGTTGTTTGTCTCCAAACAGAATGCTATCATGAACTTTCATCAGACCTGAATTAATAGGAAATTTGTACTCAAAACTTACAAATGCACTTTTTTATGTCAGGAAGTTGCATAAGATAGACTTTAGTGTCATAATGAAAGCTAGAGACAATGCATTTCAGTGCAGTAGACTTTAACATATATTCTCTGTCACAAAAAGAATGTTTACAATTTGCATTCAATTGCCACAGAACAATCATGCTAGATATATCTTTAAAGATCACCTATTCTGTTCTGGATTCCTTGTGAAATTTCCAAGACAAATGTAAATACTGTTTGTTTTCAAAGATGTCTACAATATTCAAGGAATATTCTTCAGCCTTCCTTAATACTACATTCTGTTTCTTAAGAATTCTTGTTGAACCAAAACATTACTATGATGTTTAATGCAATTCTTTTGATAATGTCTATAGACCCAATGCTGCTATTCTTGGTGGCAATGTAAAGAATTATGGAGAAGTAAAGAGAATTTTAGTTTTCTAAATTTGTTTATTGATTCATTCAAGCAAGTCAGATTGTTTTAGGCTTGAATCCTGACTCATCTTTCCTACATCAAAAATGCATCTAATGTTTTGGATCCTTGGTCCTAACCTGTAAAGTGGGGATAATAATCCCCAAATCAGCAGATCACTGTGAAGATGCAAGGCAAAACCCACATGAAGTGTTAATATGATGTCTGGCACATAGCCAGTACTCTAAATACAATAGTTTATATGGTTGCATTTAATAATATTACTTATTTACTTCATTCATTTATTAAAAATAGATGGCATTTATTTATCAGCACCTTTAAATATTTGGCAAATATTTTTTAGCACCTTTAATGCAGTTGCTCTTTTGCCTACTTATTATTACCCTGTGCCACTGATATAGGTTAAAGTAATATAGTTCTATACCAAAAAGTGTTCCTGGTCCTACAACATATCTATTCCACTACTATCCACCCACATGCTACTAAGTTTAGGAGTATGTCAGTTTATATTCATAAATTTGGTTTTTATTATGCCTTACTGTGTGTAAACAATTTAGAATTGGGGTTTACTCAACTTTATAAATATTTTCCTAGCCTTCTTTACACTAAATGAATTTTATCAGTTTATCATGGTGGAAAAAGTGTTTGTTTAAACTCAGGGTGATTTGATTTTCCCTCTTAGTGTTACTATTTCTTGACCCAGAAACTTGGATTATTATGCAGCCTCTCTGAGACATGTGTCCTCAGCTTTTTCAGACACCATACTAGTTTCTGAGGATGGCTATGAGACTTAAATAAGATAATGTTTCCTAGTTTAGGATCTGATGCCAAATATATCCTCAATGTATGGCAGTTATTATTAATTCATAAAATAAAATAAAACATAAGTTTTATTCTGAAGATGCCATTTGTCCTATAATTTAATGTTTCCATTAGGGTCTTATTGTGACACTTCTTGTAATTTTTTAATCAATTTTGTTAAGAAATTTCCTAAGAACAACATATTATATTATTTTAGATTTTTGTTTCTTGGTCAGATGAAGATCTTATGAAAAGCATTTAAGGAAAATTTAAATGAAAATCAGGTTAAAAGTTTAATTAGAAAATTCTTCCCTTGCACATGGGCTAATGCAGACTATGGCAAGCTGCTTAATTGTTGATTCTAAGGCTAATTTTGCATTGTCAACATTCTATTTAGTAATCTTGGGGGAAATAGCATCAAAAGCAGACAAAGAAAAATGTTTCACTTTCCTGCAGCTGATTGCCGTGATTGCCTGACGTTTAGTTACATTTGGGCATCTGTCTCAGAAACTCCCATTGTCTGCAACCATATGCAAACTGAAGTGTGCATTGGGGTATAGACATGAGGACAGAATTTACACTTGGATGTGCCATCCAGCAGCAGTGGGAGAAGCTAGACCAGCCTAGGATACTTCATACAGTTCATTTAATGAACTGTTACTTTATTATTTTGTAAAGCTTCTGCAATGCACATTTATGATATAAAAAGTGCCTTGCATACTGCTTCATTGGAAGGGGACCTCATTTAGATTAACCTGTGACTTCAACAGCAGGTGGTAGAATGAACCAACTGCTTCAATTACTGCTTTTGCGCATGACTTTCATGTGTTGCTAAGATTATCAGAGGAACCTGATTGTATCCCCTTAGACACTATTGTTGGCATGATGATTAAGCTGTTATTTATTTATTTTTTTTTTAAGACTGGGAATCTAAAAAGCTTTTTGGCATGAGGCAAAAGCACTGTGTATAGAGATCAGTAAGATAGTGTGTATCATTGCCCTGTAGCTTATCTCCACATATACAGCTCCCTGGTGGATCCCTATGATAAACATTATTGGAACAATTTGCTGCTGCTGACACAGAAACCAGACACAATAGCCATGGCCAGCAGCACAGAGCCAAAAATTATGGAGCCAAAAACCACAAAAAGCAACACCAAGCTAGTCTCCCCATTCAACTGCTGTCATAAAACCCTCCCAGTGCTATGTTTGCAGAGCTGGCTTCACCAATATGGCACTGTTAACACAAAAGAAGAAGCTGCAGCACTTGTCTTTGTTTAGCTGAAATTACAAGTCATTGAATTAGTATGTCATCTTTATTGTGCTGTCATGCAGCAGAGGTGAGGAAGGCTCCGTAATGGATGGGAGAGTTTGATGGCCTGAAAGACAGATGGTTGTTGATATAAAACAGTCCCCCCACCCTGGAAAAAAAAAGGAAGAAAGAAAGGGGGAGAAAAGCAGAAAGCCTGCTTGGAATAGATCGTTACTTGAATTGTGGTATAATACCAAGTGATATTCATACCAGTCTCACATTTAAGAACTTTGGTGGCCTAAAGTACATGACAAAGACATAGAATACAAACATTCTTGAGGAATGCATTTATGATTTAAATAAAGTTGAGGCAGCATTTTAGCATCTCAGAAAGCTGATGTTATTGTTCTGTTCTGGGTAAATTTCTCATAATATTTCTAAATGATTGTGAATGATTATGTAATATGAATCATCAGAAAGGTAACTATATAAAATTAAAAATGAGAATTATGAATATTTATTATAATACATTTATAATTCCATACTTATGTGATTAAATGTGTCTTCATAGATATATTAAACTGTTAATTAGTTTGAGGTAAATCAAATATACTTTTTAAATTTAGTGATTTCTTCTTTTTTCTACTTTTTATCTATAGTTTTAGTTACAGTTCCAACACATAATTACACAATATTTTAGACATACCAATTTAAAATCAATGAAATGAGAATTTAAATTTCATCATTTCTTATTTTTATTCACTAAATATATAAACAACAAAACACATCATAGTGCATTATTAATAGAATAAAAGTTTTCTTCCTCAGTTTATATATGTCCCCAACATTCTACCTTTTTTCCATCTCAGTTCTATCTCCCTTTTAATAACAGTGTCTCCTGTAGTGTCATTTCTATGCAGATAAATACCTGTAAATCTATTGCAGAGATTTCTGTGTCTCTAGCTCCACTTTTGTCATTGAGTATTAGATTAGAATGGTCACATAAAATTCAAATTTTACCTAAGTCATAAGTCACTAACTTTTTTTTTTCTCAATTGTTCCCATTAAGCCATGAGATTATAATTATTATATAATCGATTAACCAGGAATACAAAGCCACAGAAAACTTAATTTTAGCATTGTCATTTACACTAACTATAAAAAGTCTTTGCAAATACTGCATAATCTGTGTGTCTTGAATACCTCCACCATCTCCCCCAAACCAGCACCTCCTTCTACTTGGAGCTTCCCACTGAACAATCTTCAGAGTCACCCTTACTCCTTGGGTTAGTCAGCTTTTCATTGCTGTAACCAAATAACTGACACAAACCACATGAAATGTGAAAGGTTTATTTTGGCTTATGGTTCCAGAGCTTTGAGTCCATGATCAACTAGCTCCATTGACTTGGGCCTGAGATGAGGCAGAATACCATGATGGTAGGAGCATGTGGCAGAAGAGGCTGCTCAGCTGCTGGCAAACAGGAAGCAGAGGTGTGGAGAAAGGCCCAGAAACAAGATATAGTTTCCAAAGGCACATCCTCAGTAACCTGCTTGTTCCAAACATGACCTATCTGCCTATAATTTCCGACATCTCCCAGTAGTTCATTTTGCTACCAGGAAAAATAGTAGCTAGTCTTCCTTGTATCATAGCTGCAGTGGCCTTTGAGTGCTTGAATGTCTTAGCACTGGGGAAGAATCCTGGAAAAACAGCTTCCTAGGTGGCCCCTTCCAATATATTACCCTGCATGAGATCTTACCAATTTATATATATATATATATATATATATATATATATATATATATATATATGTATATATATAAACTACTTGAGCTTTGTGGTGCTTCCTCTGTTTTTGACAGATGCTCCCCCAAATACAACATAGAATAATAATGAATACAATCATAAGGATCCCAGCCAATTTAATTACATTTTACTCTGTGTACCTTCTCAAAACTATGAAATGAATGATTTTTATCATTCTGGATTTTTGATTGAGATTTGCATTCTATGTGAGTTCATATTCTATTGAGTGCATATTTTTGGACCTGAAACTGTCTCTATGAAGGTTGTATAAAATGACACTGAAATAAACTTCAGATTAGCAAGTAAGTCTTCAATAGATGTGCACTCTACTATAACTTTTGAAGTATAAAGACAGTCTCACATTTTATCTTGAGAGCAATTAGAAAAGTAGTTAGTGGTTTTGATGTAACAAAAAAAATCTGTTTTTACAAGACTATTGTTTAGTTGAGGGCAACAGATACAAGGACTAAACCTCTGCATGGAAGGGAAACTCAAATACACCTTTGTTATTACACTGTGATCTAGCCTCCCAGACTTGCTGAAGTGGAGGGAGGGTATTTACAGTGTTTGGAAAGGCCTTATTCATCCCCTGACTTCATGCTCAGCTAAACTTGGAAACGCAATTGTTTTATTTTGTATAAATAAGCAAGAATGCTGGAAGAAACTAAATATCTTCATAAAACAAAACATTATGATACCAGAAACCCTCAGGAATAGCACTAATGCTTTTAAATGAAGGTTTTATTTGTCTCTGAGCTGCAAAAAGGAGTCACTAATGAGATGTCATTTAAATTCTAACACTTGTTTAATGGCAGTTTTTCTCTATCCCCAAAGAGTAACTGTTGATGAATGTTTGCAGTTTTCCAAGTGTATCTACAAGAATTGTTTTTTTTATAAACAATATGATGCCTTTTTCTTCATATGCTATAGTCATGTTACAATGTAGGATGAAAATTGTTGGTTGTGACATTTTTGTATTAGATATGTTTCCAACATAGTGTTCATTTCAAACACTGAAACTTACAATTTTATCATTCACATAGTAAATATTTATCAGAAACATAATGTTTTACAGATGAATGAGTATATATTGATATAAGAAAAAATAAAATTCCTAGAGATATTTTTTTACTAAAGAAGTTGGAAAAGTCATTGGTAGAATATGTGCTTCCCCCTATATTCCCTGTTATGAAAAGAAAATGTATTCACAAATGAACGTACATGCACATAGATTTTTCTAAGAGTTGCAGGGGAAAATCCTTGTTAACTTTCCTCAGACAACTGAATGCCTAAAAGTCCAAAATAAGATTGTACCATGCTTTTTGTAGTTTTATGATTTTCTTGTATAAACAATTTATTTATGAGAAGAACTTAAAAGAACTCCATTAATATTTTTCTGTACAATTTCTCTAGAAACTGATAAGAATAACAGATACTATATGGCTGAATATATGAAAAAAAATTTTTACTATTGGAAATTTGTTTCTTTAAAACCTGTCCATTTCAGTATTTTATAGTAGTGTATACTGATTGATTTATGTTTAGCATCCTTTAATAAAAATACGTATATTTCAGTAAAATAAGTGACATATAAATACCTTTAAATGAATTAAAACTTTCTAGAGAAATTTAAGTATAACTTATTTTGTTGTTGTTGTTGTAGCAGAGATAAATAGGCCATCGATTTTTACCAAAATGTTGGTCTGTGGTCTCAAAATCCCAGCTTCTAGAAAGGTTGCAAGATATGTTTTTCCCCTTTAAGAATGTACACCTTTGACCAAGTAAGAGCCAAAGTTTTGCTCCATTAGGATATGGATATATAACAAATCAACGCCCATTTGTGTTAGGAAGGCAGTAGCTCCTCCGATGAAAGGTGAGACCTGGACTTTGTATGAAATCTTCCATAGAACTCTTTGGGATTTAAGATGATTGCATCATGCTTACTGAAAAAAAATAAAATAAAAAAAGAATGGCTAAGCAATAAAATGCTCCAAGTGTGGACTTGAACAGTTCTATAAAACCTAAATGTTCACATTAAAGGAGGGAAGAAAGAAATTGTTGCAGATGTGATGGGATTTTTCATTATGCTTAAAAATATTCTAAATTTTTTCCTCATAATCATTATTCCTTAGATTTCATAATGCCAATTTATTTCCTCTCCTTCCAAGATATTCCTCTCCATGTGATCTTACCAATTTAAAGATGCTCTTTTGTATGAACAAAATGAGTAGTTTTTTTTTTTTCTTTTCACTTTTTTAAAAAGCTTTTCTTTTATTCAATCTCTGTGTGTGTTTAAAAATACATATACATAAATACAAACATATACACATATGAACATTGAAAAAATGAGTTCTGTGTTCTCCTGGTTTATCCAATTTTTATTTATAGGTAGAATCTCAGTGTTTAATAGTGTGTTCTAATTACCCACCAGATTTATTCACAATCGTTTGACATATACCTTGCATTGAGCCTAGGGAAATAAGCATATTCTTTTCCCTTTGCAGTTCCTTCCTTGACTTATGAAAGCCAAATATCCATTCTGTATGGAGAGATGAATCAGCAATCCATATACTATCTATTCATCATACATATTTCACAAGGAGGATATTGTGGTGACTGCAAAGTTCTTACAAAAATAATATGGAAATCCGGAACTTGATGTGGAGTGTCAGAGAGCCTCTTACCATTACTTACCTTATCAGCTTTTGCTTTTTGAAATCAATGGAAGGGCATCAAGTTCAGCTAATCCATATTTCTGAGTATGAAATTGAATTTATAGTCTGTAGTATGTTGACTACCGCTCGCATTTAAGGCATAATTGATTTTTATTGAAAAGCCAGCAGGCACATCAAAAATTTCCACAAACCACAAGGATGTTAAATTTTACCCTGTTTAGATAATAGTGTGGCTTTATTTATCCTTTAAAATGAAGCTTTTATATTTATATCAGCCAATGCTATGGAAGTGCGACTGATACCTTGAGAAACCATCAATCTATGGTTCTGTAATACTGTGCTGCACAGAAATAAGCAACTTTATATTTCTAAGGTAAATGTCTATGGTTGGTTTGTTTTAAGGATAAATGGATAAATGGAATAATAAATCTAGGACTATATCATGTCATGTAGCAAAGCCCACCCCTCCACACCACCATTGGAACAACAGCTTGCACCATTATTTCTTTTTCTATCCCTCATTCCTTCTGCATCTGATGTCCCCCTCTGCTTCACAAATTACATATTTTTTGTCTGGATTAATTGCTTATGCATGTGAAATGTAATTCCTAGGTAAAAGTCTATTCTTACTATTTTTAATTTAAGTAGTCAACCTTAGTGTGCACAATATTTCATTCAGTTTGACTCAGATGTCCCCAATCATATGTTAAGACCACTTATTCATTTTTTTTAATTGTAGATAGACACAGTACCTTTATTTTATTTATTTTTATGTGGTGCTGAGAATCAAACCCACTGCTTCACACATGCTAGGAAAGCACTCTGCCACTGACTCATAACCCCAGCCCAAGCCCATTTACTTTTAAGTAAAAGTTATGATGAGAAGATTGTTGAGTGCTCCTGCCACAGGATGTTTAAAGCCAATGTTAATTGCATTGTGGACTTGTAAAAAGTCAAGCCTCACCTGACATTAGCAAAAACAAAGCAAAGTAAAATAAAAAATATGTAGGCATCATTCCTGCCAGTATCACTCCTGTAATCCTAGAGCAGTGATTTCCATGGGAGAATCAGTATCACACTGTAGAGGGAGTTTAGGAAATTTGTATGTATTAGGTTTGGGAAGAACTGGCATAGATACAGAGCTACCACAAACTTTTAGTAGGAGCCAAAGGAAGCTAGCCATTTGCAGACTGCAGGAAAGTTGAAATATAAGTTTTCCCATGCTTGCAGGACTTTTGAATATCCCATCAGACATTTATTTAGTTGAAAACCTTTATTGTTATCTACAATTTCCATCTTATATGTGACTATAAATTTTGGTTACATTCTTTAATATATGCTAAATTTCCAGAAATTAAACTATAATATAAGTTGAGAAAAAAATGTTATTCTGAACTTTACCAAGTGTTGGCCTTTGATGGCAACTCTTGGTAGTTTGTGCTACATGAATGCAATAATCTTGCTTTAGTTTTTATTGGTAGCTGACACATTTACAAATTACAAGTGATTCACTGCACACAATCAGTACTTGACTTCTTCATGTCTTTATTATGTAGCAGTGCTTGAGTATTTACATTTCAAAATATGTGCCATTTTATTATGGAACACTTTCTTTTTATTTCATGGCTGGGACATTGTATTGGTTTCTCAAGTGATGTTCTTAAAGTGTTTATAATATCTATGAATTTCATTTCAGTATAGTAAATGAGTTACAAAATATTTGTTGTAAAAAGGAGGCACCAGGTCTGTGAAGGTTGAGAGCAGTTGCATCATGGCATCAAGGTATAAATGTATAAGTTGGGAAATTTTCAATGGCCTAGTGATTATTTTAATAAAACAATTATTTCCAATAAGCAAAATAGTATCTTAGGGATTTTTAAACCTGTAGTGATAAGCCCTTAGTGCTTACCTTCTTATGTGTATGGATGAAGAGTGTTCAAAACAATTTGTCATATGCACAGAAATAGAAAAGATGAAACCTAAAGAGATTATACATTAGTCTCTTAAGAGTAAAACAGACGGGGAGAAGCAGTATACCTTTCATAGAGGCAGATATTTTCAAAGCAATGTGTGACAGGTACAGGGACAAATCCCGTTAATAAGTAAGAGGATTTGTGCTTGGCTCTGTCACATGCCACTTTGAAAACCTACCCTCAAACTGTCTATAAATTTTCATGCCCATTTTTTTATCCTTGCTTTTTCCAGAGCATCTTATTTTTTTGTGTTCACAATTTCTCCCTGCTTTATCTCATTGCATACTTTAATAATTTTTAAGAGTATGTGTACAATGATTTTGTGGTTACTTTATTATTAGCACTGTATTTGCTGTATCTATTCATTTTTACTCTGTTCACTGCTTTGTTATAGGACATTTTTATGTCTCTTATGACTTCTAAATATGTAAAATACATCTGCCGCATTGAAATTAAGGAACAAGAACCATTTATCATGTTGCCTAGTATTTCCTTTTAATATATAGTTATCGTTAAGGAAAATAATATTAAAAATTAATAATGTGATATGTGAATAATAAACTATGTGGAAAGAAAAATTATTCATTGTTTTAGAAGTGAATTTTGGGAAAATCTGTTATTAAGCCTAGAACTATTTAAATTTTTACAGTGTAGAATCCAAACAAATTTAAATCTTGAATATAGTTGTGCTACCTATTCTTCTAGACCTTGATCTGGGTGTATCATCACATTTAAGTTTGCTGATGTTGGAAGAGGAACCTATGTTCAACATCTTTTGTTCTGAGTTGTTCTTGGTATAGTGCAGTATTCTTATCCTGCAAATGTTTACTTGTCTTCTGGTAGTGTACTTTCATAATCAGCTGTTGAAATAAAATAATTTTATGGCAGCTCTTCTTATACATTTGATTCTAAGTATTAATATGGAAATTTTGCTGACAGAAGTCAGTTTTTTACTTCAAATTTTAATATTATTTTTTAAAAATAAACTTCTTGCAATAAATAAATAGTCATCCATGACAGGTATTTTAATATAGGAAGTTTCAAAATAGAAAAAGCATTGCCTTATCAAATTTCAGTTTCTCTCTTTCAAAAACATTAATGGTGCCTAGATCCTCTTGAGTTGGTAGTATTTTCTGAAGGGCGAGCAATACATATATGACATCATTTTCTTTGCTTACCTTTAAGCATAGAACTAGGCTGTCCTTCCGCAGTTCTCAACAGCTGGATGGAAAGCAGAAAACAAAGCTGATTGCCAGATGGTTTCTCTACATTAAATCAAACATCTGGATATTTTTTAAACATTGAGATGAGTGGATGAGCTTTTTACATTACATCTGCATATTTTTGACATTTCTTTGATCACACATGCTGTGTGTGTGTTTGCATATGCTTGTGTGTTTTGAAGAATAGAGAAAAGGTGCTACTAAGATATATAACTATCCAGAAAATAGAGCAAATAATCTTTCAATTTCTGTACATTTCTTTGAATTTCTAAATGTGAATTCAAAGATCAGATAACTCAAGTTCAAATTACAGAAAATTTCTAGAAGTCATTGACAGAGAATTAAAGACAGGATAGCTTCTTGTGACATCCAACTTAATAATATCATTAGATACTCAGTTACAACTCTCTGGGAGGCAATTAGAGATCACATGACTAGTCTTAATTCAGTCCTTAGGCTATTTACCTGTGTTGGCAAGGAAAAAAGTCAAGATAATATATTTTCTAATTTTATTTAGTTTTCTTAGAGATACATTTAAAAAGATGCATGTGGAGTTGAGTCCTCAACAGAAAATGGTACTTATTGCTTTAGAACCCTTGTCTGAGAATGCCAAGCAAGCAAGTACATACTATAGTGATTTTCCATTTAATGAGAAACAAATTTTATATTTATGAGAGCATTTGAACTTTTAAAGGTCTTTCGTAGCCATATGAAAGAACCCCTCTTGATACTAAAATCCTTCCTGAAATCTAGGTCTTCTCACTCTCCATTTGGTGCAATTCTCTTTAATCAATGAGCAGAGAAGGAAATACAAAAGAGAAATTTGTCAGGCAAATCTAGTGTAATATGCACTGTATCAGGTGATTTCACATTCATCATTTTATTTAATTCTCACCATTACTTCTGGGGTAAGGAAAACAGAAACATAATTTACTTTACCTATGACAAAGTGTGTTTGAACACTGCCTCTACCTCATAGTAACTAACTCTGTATCATTTTTGTAATTGACTTCATTTTTTTTAAAATACATGACAGTGGAAAGCATTACAATTCTTATTACACATACAGAGCACAATTTTTCATATCTTTGTATTTAAAGTATACTCATACCAATTCATGTCTTTACATATACTTTGGGGGTTTTTGCATTAAAATTCTTATTACACATATATATCACAATTTTTCATATCTCTGTTTGTATATAAAGTATGTTGACACCCAATTCATGTCTTCATACATGTATTTTGGATAATGATGTCCATCACATTCCACCATCCTTGCTAATCCTCTCCCCCTCCCTTTCCCTTCCACCAGTTTTCTTTAGTCAATTCATTTGAATGATTTCTGAGTCTCAGTTTCCTCACATGTAAGAAAGGAATAATATCTACCTCATGTGCTTATTGTGGAAATTATTAGATTATATATGCTAAGCATCAGTTAACTACACAATACTAACACATGGTTATGGCTCAGTGTTCAATAAATGTCATTTGACATTTTACAGAAGAATAAACAGAGACTTATAGAGTTAACAGTGGTTATAGAATTAGATTGTGTTTCAATATCTCCTATCCCAATCTATCTCAAAGCCTTATGCTGTATCATTCTAATATTACTTAAAGAAAAATATTACTTTATAGAAACAATAATTTCCACTGTTCTTTTACTTTATCAGATGATTCCAAAAATAATACTTTTTGGTTACATAGTAATTTCACATATCATCATTTTTTATCCTTAAAATGTCATTTCAGTGCAATAGATAAGTAGCTTATTGTTCCTATGAAAACCTGAAAGCCAAGTGTTGGTCCAAAACACATATTCTCATTTCTTCTACTGTTTTATTAACAACAACACCAATCTTAGAAGGTCTTAGGATTTGGTCCTCTCTCCTTCACTATGTGTGTGTATGACTGTGGACCAAGTCACACAGCTCTATAAACATTTATTATGAACCTGCTTCATGCAGCAGGATCCTGGAATGAATAAAATATAGACCCTACCCTTGAGGAACTTCCCTTTCTCAGGTCCTTGGATGCACTATAAAGTCTAATACGTTAAAGTATAGGTAAGTTGCAATTTGGAAATATGACAAAATATAGAATTCAAACAAAGGAGTTTTAGAAGTCATTATGGAGAAAATATGATTGATGACCCTCAGAGAATGGCTAGTATTGGGTAAGCAGAGATAAGCAGAATCCCCAGAGGTGGGAGAGCACTGAATGCCATTGGGAAGCAGCACTACCCTTTGCTAGGCACACATTGGGCATATTTACAAGGAATAGTGATAGATGACAATGAAATTACATGTTTTGTTTACAACATCCTAGAAGGCCATTCTAAGGAAAGTGTATTTTAGCCTTTATCAATGAGGTATTTTTAAGATATTTGACCATGACTTAAAATGATGGGCTCTGGATAATAAAAAGTAACTCAAGTATGCATTAAAGGAAGATGAATTGGCATAGAGAAATTTAGAATGAAGTTGATGAGGAAATTAAAGTATTTGTTTCTTGGATTTTCAACACATTATAAGTTTACTTATCAATAAGATGAATAGGTTTGACTTGATTTATTTTATAACCCTTTTCCTAGCTTTAACTTTGAGCCAATATTTCCTAAGTGGTGTTCTATAGAGGTACTAGTTTTGCCAGGTAACTATGTCCTATATTGATTAAAAGAAGAGGTCTGTGATTGGAACACATTTGGGAAATACTAAGTAAAATCACAGTAGAGGTTTTTTTTTAGTCAGGTATTTAAAAAATGTATTCTGTTAATGTTTATTATGTATTTCCAAGGTGGGAAATGTGTGGATATCGTTTTTTCAAGATTATGTGGCCACGGAACCCTTCTCATTTACATTAGACCATATTTTTTTAGGCTTTTGTTCTCTCTGATTTAAATCATCTCAATGAGATTTTTTTCCCTGATGCATAAAGAGCCACATAGGACAGACATATTTGTAAACTATGTATTCAGATCACTCTGCATGCTGCTGATTTTTGAAGGAAGAATAGTTGTTTCCTTTACTTACACCCAATGAGAAATTTGGTGGTTCTCATGGTGGACTATAGTAGCACTTAACCTTTATCCAGAAAGTAATTATTTTTGAGGTATCAGGCACTTTTAATAGGGAGAAACACCTAGGGTAGTGATGCAGCAGAAGTCAATTTTCTAGACAGTAGACCAGGGGCATCCACCCTTGGTTATCATTGAGCTGGAAGATGTCACAACCAGAAGGCTCACAAGGAAGCTTTAAATTACATCTTTAGAAGAGAAGAGTTTTAAGGAAAGTCTTAAGTAAGATATGACGCTTGTCAAAAGAAAATAAGAAAATTGTTCCAGATGGTTGAAATTGTGAGAAGGAGGTGAAGAGGTCAAAGGAGGCAATGACTGGAGAGAAAAAGAAAAGAGGGGAATGGTGAAAATCCTTGGGGACTTGGACAGGTAACTTAAACTTCATATGAATGACAATGACGTTTCAGTAAAGAAACTCAAGAAAAAAAAGAAATGCTAAATTCTTTATCATGCAAAACCAATCTTTTAGAGATATCATTCTGCATTGACTGGAAGGTGTTGGCAGGATAGAATTCATAATAAAGTGGCATAATGTTTAGAAGTGAGAGATCCAAGCACTATATATGCTGTAGTTGGTCACTTCCCCCCTTCACCAATAGCCTGTTTGCACCTTGCTACTAAATGTACCAACAGTTCCTTCTACTGTCTACTGGCAAGATGGTGAGACTGCAGTCAGCACTGCTTGATTTAGTGTTAGCTATTTTAACCATCTTAGAGAAATACTGAAATGAGGCATATGCTTTTTCATTAACTACTCTCTTGGCTTGGAAGCATGACAAGTTTTCAGTTTATTGTTTTAAAAAAAAATCAATATATACCTTGTCAGAAATTGGAAATATTTAATTTTACATAAGCCTGAGTTTCCTTAAATCTGCTAGAACAAAACATGGTGTCTCTATTTTTGTCACCACATAGTATTTCAAAGCATTAAAAAAAAATATGAAGGGTGTTAGGTTCAATGGCAGCATTAAAAGCCTGTATCTTGGGCCCAGTGCATTCTGGCTGTGGGAGTTTAACCGATGTATTTATTTTTGCTTTCCCTCATTTTATGTATCTTATAAATAATATTTAAATTATGGGATTGTTGCTAGGAATGAGAAATACAGTACATGTAAAGATGTCAGAAGAATTTGGGATCATGGTAAGACTCAAACTCTGCTGTATTAGTTCTTAGATTTTTTTTTTTTCACTCACTTATTTAGCCAAAAAGGACTTATTGATAACCATTGAGCGCTAAAGATATAGCCATGTACAGAATAGAAAGATTCCCTGCCCTACTGGAAGTTACATTCTAGTTAGGAAGACAGATAATAAATAAGCAAGGGACATAAAATGAATCAGCTACTGATAAATGCTATGGCATTAGGAGTCAAATTACTTTTTTTTTTTAATCATTGGTACTTTTCCTGGATAGCCTGAAGCAGTGATTGACTTATCTACCTGGAGATTGATATATTTCTCTTTTGAGTGAATATGAAGGCAGATCCCTAATAGTCATAGTACAACACTAAGAGCATATAATTTATGATCAAAACCAGAACTCATTTGAGATCATATAATTTATGGTCAAAACCAGGACTCCTTTGAGCAAGAAAGGGGATTTGTGGGGAACATATAGGGTTAATACGTGGAAATTAGGACTCTCTGACAAACTAGGGAGATATCATTATGCAGGTCATCAGGGACTGAGCAGAAGCATTCCAGGCAGAGAGTAGTGATATTAATATGTGTATTATATGTGTATTAGTATATATGTACTATAGATAGAAAGATAGATAGATAGATAGATAGATAGATAGATAGATAGATAGATAGAATGATATAGGCACAATGCGGCAAAAATCATACCCAGATAGTAGACATCTGGATAGGGTACGATTGAGGGTGGCCAAATGTCCAACAGCTTTCATTAATAAAGCATCTCAAGTCAGCTGCAAAGTTCATTGTTCTGATAGAAGTAAGATTCCAAGTGTGGTCATTTCTATCCTGGGCTGCCCATCTGTAAGAAAGGCAGGTCTCAATATTTTATAGGTCCTGCTGAGTTTGATAGCCCAACTCCTGAAGGGCAAGTAGTTGTCCTTGGTAGAGGAGCAGATATATTTATTCCTCAAAGAGTGTACAGTAAACCCACCATGGAAAATGGGAGGACATTCTGCCCTGTTTGTGGTTTGGTGAATGGCAGGGAGTTACTCGGGCCTTTAGAATGCTGGGTGAGGTATGAGTCTCTAGAGCTCTCTATCTCATTCTTGGTAAGAGCCTGTTCTTTCAAGTGTCCAGTCTCCCTTCTCTTGAGCTTCCCACCACCTTGTTCAATTCCCTCCTCTAGCTAGGATTAGAAAAAAAAAAAAAGCAGACAAACAAAGAAAAAAACTCTGAGTAACTGAGTTTTCTAAAAGGGAATAAAGAAAAGAATTTCTTTGTGAGTCTTATAGGAAAAAAAAAAGTTTGAACTTTCCAATATATGTGAATGGAGTAATAACTAAAACAGGCCTTTTCCTGTTTTACCTTATCAGGAGCTTGTTGTCTGTTATTGCTAAAGGTAATAATAATTTCCAAGTGCATAATATTTTAAAGTGTAAAAAACTCAGTTATAACAATCCATCTTCAGTGATGACAATGGCCTTGCCAGATATAATGTTCATGTATCAATGTAGTAGTTTTTTGTAAAGTAGCAATATTATTTTATAGTAAGAGAGTTAAGGGGAAAGTATAGAATAAATTCTGGACTGTTCTGATCCCTGCAGTTTCTGTGCCCTCAGAAGCATACCACTCTTGTATATAAAAGCACTTTGAAAGACTATGCTTGCTTGATAACTTGAAACATATTGTTTTAGTTTCAGTTTACTTGTTGAAATCCAATATTTCTTTGGAAAAGGAATGAATTACTTCCTTCTTCCTTTATATCTTCATTTATCTAACCACCCACCACATATGGATTGACAGCCTTTGGAGGTATGACCCAGATTTATTTGTTATTATAGGTAAAAAGAAGTATATGAAATAGACAGTAGATTTTATCAAAATGACTGTAATGGAACTTCCAGAGAAATATTTCTGACAATTATAGTCTTTGCTCCTAGGTAATAATAATATTCACTACAACAGTTATAATATTCTTATTTTTCTAAGAACTTTATTTTTATCATCTTATTTAATATTTGTAGTCTGAGTTAGGTGTTTCTATCATCTTCCACAACCCCTACTGAAATGAGAGCAGTTAAGTAACTTTTCTGAATTTGAATTTGACTCTCATAAGTATTTCTGCTTCTCACAAGTGCATAATGAAATGATTCAGAATACCAGTAATAAGACGGTGTACTGGAATTATTAAACAGACTTAGTATTAATCTCTCGTCCTATGATTGAGCAGCTACATAATTTGGATATGCCATTGTTGACATTCAACTTCTATGTTTTTAACTGCACAGTAGTGGTTACTTTGGGTTATTGTAAAAACTAAATGCTTTTGTTCTTCTCTTAACTAATTCTCCTGTTATTTTGTGACTGCCTACTATGTTCCAGTCACTGTTCTGGGTTTTGCAGAAAATATAGGTGAGCAAAAGTGTCTTCAGAAACTTGAAGTAAGAGAGAAAAACAAAGAATAAAATATAAGTAATCAGAAACATTGCAATTGCAAATCACAGCTGTGTTATTGAAGGAATATAATAGAGACAAAATATGGAGGAGTCACATTGTTAGGTTGTCAACTACACAGGTAGAGTGGATGGACCTGATCCAGTCTTTTTCATATTCTTAGTACCTGGAATATAGTGGGCAATCCATAGATGTTAGCTGAATGAATATATACAACTTTTTAAAAAAATAATGATGGGGCTAGGGATGTGGCTCAAGTCGTAGCGTTCTGGCCTGGCATGTGTGAGGCACTGGTTTCGATCCTCAGCACCATATAAAAATAAAGATATTGTGTCCACCTAAAACTAAAAAAAATAAACATTAAAAAATAATATGTAGTTCCTTTAAAGAGGTGAGAATTGAGTTAAGATCTAAAAATTGAGAAGAATTGGTCATGTCAAGCATGGAAGAAAATGCTTAACGTACTTTACTTTAAGGTAAAGAGAAGAGCATGGACAAAGTCTAGAGGTGGGCAAGGCACTTTTTATTTTGCTTTGTTGTTCTGCCTTAACCCTAAATTGAGAGAAAAATGCTCCTGTAGAGTATGAAACCCATGACTTGCAGTAGGCCAAATTTAGAAATTTTAATTAAGATAAATGGGTCTCAGGTTAGAAAATTGAGAAGGAAAAAAGTTGCTCTGGAGGGACATTTTTTCAATGTAGTCTACATAGAATAGGCATAGATAATTGCCTCTTAAAATGTGATCAGTCTTTAAAATTATAAAAATATGATGTGCAATCCCCTAAGTGAGAATTCATTGACATGACAAGTGAAAGGATAAAAGTCACAACAAATTCAGAAGATAGAAGAATCTGATGAATACAATAATAAGTATGTTTAAAATAACTAAAGTAGAATTAGTACTCAATAAAGCTATATACAAATATGAAGTCAATAAGTAAATATTTTAACATACATTTAAATACCTTTTACATTGTTTTGTTAATTATTATGAAATACATATTAATTGCTGTACCATACATGCAGCCCTCTATCAATAGGAATAATTCAGTACATAAAACTCTGACCTTACATATATTAGAATTGACAGAAGTTGTCCATTTACACCTGTTATGTGCATTGTTTCTTTCTCTGAAATTTAAATTGTATATTGCTTTATTTAATGTGCATTTAAAGTTCTTCACCATGTTACAATATACACATAATGGTCTATACTTCGTATGCTCTAAAATTACAAAGAAGAAACTAAAAGCAGAAGCTTGTGATTGATTGTACATTTAAATAAATGCACTACAGATTGAGACAAATGGGACAAGCGTGTGTGTTTCAATCACTGTATCGTCACACAATTGAATAAACACACATGTACAATACAATGTTTAATTGAGTGCAGCAAGTACATTTATTTTGGTGATTGCATCATTGCATATTCAAGCAAATGCACTTGGTTCACTTTGGTGGAGCTGAAGTTTCATGCACACATACAAGTTTTAAATCTTTCACTGACTTTGATAGATCACGGATATGCCTGTATCTGTAAGTGATCAAATGAAATGTGTTTTATTTTACTAAATTTACTTTTAATCAGTTTAAATAAATTTGAAAAGAAATCTGGTTATTAGTGCCCTAAGGAAAAAATGAACTTAAAGACTAAACATCTCTTTCTCTTAAAATGTCATTCTGTTCTCAGTGAGGATGAAACAGGACATTTTCTCTTTGCCTGAGCAGATTTTCTATGACTATCTCACATGGAAATTGCAGTTCCAACTCTTTAGGCACCAAACATTGGACTCATTTTGCTTTTGGACTGTTTGTACAGCCTCATTCAAATTCAGTATCACCTCGTGCATGCATGCATATTTGAGGGCCAAATCTGGGCTATTAGGTCTAAAGACCCAAATGGAGCTTGCTAGATTCTTTCATGCCTCCTTCATGCTCTATTTACATAGATGTTCTTTTTCAGAATTGCTTCCATAAACAGATTTTTATGTTATTTCCATTAGTAGCATCTTGAATGGAAAACAAAAACTAAATAGTAGTGTTTGCCTTACTAGCTTTCTAACATATGGTCATTTTCCAGGTGTGATGGATAAGTAGTAATGAATGTTTAGTACCAGTTATACAAAAAGGAAGTTTCTCAAGTAACAAGTTTTATAGTTAAATCCTCTTTTCTCTCAATGCACTTACTTGATTTTAAGACTTTCTTTAAAATGTACTGTTTTTTGATTCATGCTATTAAACTCTCTATATTGAGGGTGTATTAGTTGTAGATATCTTCTGTCTGATACATACTTCTAACAATGGAAATATTTGAGTTTTAGTATAGGATAGTGCTTCCCAGAATTAATTCTGCAAATTTAATTCCAAGTAATATTATTTGGGCACAAGTACTTTGCTGAATATGTTTATAAAACTGTATCTGATAATAATATTAACTAATTTTGATTAAGTGCTTGTTCTGTGCCTGTCACTCCTAACTGCTTTGTCCATGTGAGGTCCTGTTTTCTTTTTTCCTTTTTTTTACAGGTGAATAATTTTATAGAGTCCATTTTAAGTCACCCAATAATAAGTCACCAAACTTATTTTGTGACTGAACACTTTCATGTAAAGCCTTTTAACAACCCACAGAACATACCTTAAGATGTGCTGGATGAGCAACGTGAAAATAAATGATACTTGACATTTTAGGTATTAAAAATGCTCAGTGGCATTTTTAATGCAGAACAATATGAATTGTTAAATAAGCTTTCTAATTGGTTTAGTTAAGTGACAGATCATTTTGCTGAAAAAATCAATCAGATTTGTTGCTTGATGATGGCTTTTTTTTTCTTTTTTCAAGTGGTTGTTTGAATATTGCCTTAAATATAGCAAGTCATTGCCTCATTATTCCAATATAACCAGTTGAAAAGTGAAATGTTAAGTCAACTAGCCAGTATGATCTCCCACTAAAATGACTGAATGAAATATTTGGTTTACTCTCAAAACATTTTGATGGTATTTCTTTTGCTAGTGCTTCAAATATTTTTGTAGATTTGCACTGGAAGGGAATTTGTACTTATTATACACATGTAAGTCTTTTCAGAATACATGTACTGTAAATAACACACTATTTAGCCACTGGGCAAGGTTTTGTGGCAAGGTGAAATATCATTGTGCTTGTCTTTAATAATTAGTGAGAAAATAAATTAAGCCACTTTTATTCTTCTCTGAAGTGGTATCTTCTCCATCTTGTTTACACAACAGACAGTAATATGTGTTAATAAACTCATACCCTACTTTTACCATTTTATGTCAGTTAGTTAAAAGCAATATAGCAGAGCATAGCCCCTTAATGAAAAACACTTAACAATATAAAAATAGTACAATGATAGGAAATATTTCTGAAATCAGCCAAGAAATAAAAATGAATAATATCAAAAACTTTGAGGGAAAACTAAATTAGCCTTCATTTGGATTGTTCCGAGGTGTTTTTATTGCCATTTTATCCATTCTCTTCTTAGCTTTTGCTTAAGATGTTGGTGAGATGATGAAAGCTGAAAAGTAAATAGGTGCTTCAATAAATACAAACAAATGAGTGCTTTCCTAGCAAAGAATGAGGGAAAATCAGCCTTTCCTCTGAAGCTAATCCCTCAACAGCTAAAACTGTGAATTTCCCCCTTCACCATGCACACAGATGGGTTGCCACTGAAGATGACAGATGAGTTGTGTTTGGAGGGATTAATGGGCATTATCATGTTAACAGATGCTTAGGTGAGGTCTGAGCTAGTCACAGGCCTGGGTAGAATAACTAGGGTTTACAGAACTGTGTATGCTCATGCTCCTCTTCTCTTTCTTCTTACTAATAATTAACTTGTAATGTTTAACATTTTTAGTTCACCAAATTATCCACAGACTACTGCCTTCCTTGGTACTGCAGCATTTATAGATCAGGCATCATGTGCTCTGTTCTTTGACATACAAAATGCAGGCAGTCCTGCCTGATTTGTCCTTCCATTGCCTTTGTGCATTCAGCTCCCTCATAATCCAGAGTCTACTTTGTTGCAATCGCTTTTGAAATCTGACATATCGATGAAGAGTTTAGCCTTAGTAACTATAGGACATATATCAACTGCTGTTGACCATGCCAGGTCACATTTGATGGCAAGATGATCCTGTACTCAACAAGAAAGCTTCTCTGTTTCTCATGAGTTGATTCTGTTCGTCTCCTCACACCAGAATGGTATGTTGTTGCATCATCCCTAAGGCGACAGAATTTCACATCACTTTGCTCAGGATCTCTGGGTAAGTTGGAGACAACGTAGGCATCACCAAAGAGATAAAAAACAAGAGCCTCATCAATAGTCTATAATGACTAGCATTTTAAAATTAAGGCAAAAATCAATAAGTACTAATGTCAGACTTTTACATTGTTTTGAAATTGTCTAAAAGTAAGTGAGTGTTTTCCTATTGAGTTTAATTCAGTGAACTCCTTTGAATAATTGTATTACTATTAATAAATTAATTAAGGCAAAACTTTACAGATACCTGATTTAAAAACTACTATCACATAACATAATTTCTGTATAACAAATATATCCTTTAGTTTAGGCAATTCCTTAATAGTTACTTTAACTCCTTTTTAATAATAGAATTTCTACATCACTCAGGTGAAAATCATGAGGTTAAGGGGAAAATATTTCACAAGTTATTGATGTCATGTAATAATTAAAACAAATTGCTCACTAATCAGGTAATATCTGATAGATGGAAAAGGAATTCCTATTTGCTAGAGATAAATGAGATTTGTTCCCATTGTCATAATGATTGTCAACTGTGCCTCCTTTTATTCACAAAGTTTCACATTTGAATGATAAACCCATAAGCCAAAGTAATGGACTTTTAAAAAAGTGAGGCTGCCCAATATTCGAAGTATGACAGAGAGGGTCATTGCTTGGCAGTAAATCCCTTCTTATTCTGCAGAGGGAGACATTGAGGAATAGGATTTCCTTCTGAAGAGAAACTCAGGCTAGTGCCCAAATATCCAGAAAACTCTATGTATCTTTTCTACCTTAAGACTTTTTAACTTTTCACTTCAAAAAATGATCAGGGTTGGTAGGTACACAGGAGTGATTATTTATTTTTGTGTTCAACAATTCTAAATTAAAAAGTATCAAGTTAATTCAATACAAAATCCTCATTATTTTAATTGCTGACGTTAAGGATGAATGTATTAATCATATTAACTAGCCAACATTATAAGCAATCAACCTTATAGGTGAAGTATTAAGATTTGATAAATAGGGAAACAGATGAGGAAAACTGGAGTATGTTAAGAGGACACACAAATAACAAATGGGAGGTATGCTAAATATGCAAGTATTACTGACTCTAACTGCCTCAAGAATATATTAAGTAAATGCAATCCATGTACAAACTTTAAAATCTAAAAGAAGTCTCTCATTTTATTCCTATTCTGGAAATGTTTTGGTAAAATATCTTAGTATCAACAGAAAATTACCGAACTGTGCCTCAGTTACTTTTGTTATTTTATTTTTCTATTTACATTTTGTTGATTAATATGTTTTTTTTCATTCTTTTTAAAATATGACTGGGTTTACATAATTAACAAAGCAATAATTAATGTTTACACAATTCATGAACACTTCAGCAATTTAATATGAAAGAGCCAGACTGAGAAGAATTCTTCATTAGAAATAATAATAATACATCAACATGTAAGTCTTTCACATTGCATCATGGGTCATATTTAGGTAGTGTGGTTTTGTGAACCAACTTTTGGAAAGTGTGCAAACCATTATTGGGAAATACATCAACAATAATCTTTAAAACTTTCTCTCAAGGACTGAAATCACCTTTCAAAATGCAAAAGATAGTGAAAAGTCAAAAACAGAATGGAAAGAATTTCTCTTATTAATTAATTAAAGCATTAATTGATGTTCATCAACTTCTCTGCACCATGGTTTGTTCATTTAAAATATTTGATAACAATATAAATTTCTTCACACAACATGTTTGAAATGAGTATGGTATATTAATAGGCAAAAAGGTATTTTAATTAAGATAGTCCCTAAGGATTCAAGTTGAGCCTACATCATTTCATGAATTTATACCAAAAATTCAATGGAAAATAAGTTTCTTTGATCTAATTGTACCTCCTTAGTACTATCCAATTAAGTTTAGGGTCAGAACATAGTAGTATTGTTGTTGTTGTTATTATTATTTATTAGGTTGTTATTTTTACTCAATGTCAAGAGAAATTTTTACTCCTCAAAAATATATACATAATTTTTATGACATATTGGTGAAGGGCTTTGTGATAATAACTGAAAATTAATCTAAGTTGCATAGAATTTGAAAAGTAAAAGAATATTTCTCTCATTTCCATATTTGTGCTTTAAAAATTTCCTTGATCTCAAATAAAATTCTTGTGGGAGATTTTCTAAAATGAAATATACATATGTTGTTGAAATTAGTTTTATTTCCCAAAGGATTAACATAACATAATTTAAGTTTACCAAGTTACATATGGTTCCTCGTTAACTATTCACCCTAGAAAAGAATGGGAGGAAAAGAAATCTGCAATATTAAAAACAAAACAAAAAATTGTCCCATTTGTGTGAACAAATGGTATCAATGCTGCCCTAGGCTCAGAAGAAACTTGTGTGATTCCTGTAGGTCTTTCCCCAAGAACTGTGGAAACAGAAGGTGGCTGAGGGCACTACCTCAGTATCCAGCTCTGCCTCAGCCCTGCTCTTTGCTACAGCAGTGATCCCTGTGCTCTGCAAGGACCTTTAAGATTAGGTGGGTGAGGATCTTTGGGAATAAATCTTGAGCAGATAGAATCTTGAGCCTGCAGATATAATCTTCCACTTTCATCATCTGAAGGCTGTCAATGCCTATTGCCAAGGAAAAGAAGAAAAAGAAGGGCTTACTCTGCAAAACTTCTACACAGGAAAATGTGTGAAATAGAAAGTATTTAAAGTGATGTGTCCATTATGTATTCTGGAATCAGACATTATGCAAAAAACATCTGCATGTCTTGTCCTTTCAGAGAGATCTGAAAGTAGCCTTTCTGATGAGAGCATCCCTCCAATCTATTTGTCTAATGCATTGACCAGAGTAAATATTTACCACACAATATTGCTAGCTTTGCGTTAACTAGCTTGCTCTTAGCCTTTCTCAGCACTTTCCTTTTTGGCTAGGTGGGTTTATTTGTGTAAGAATGTCCACCTCTGACCTGGACAGACAGAAGCTGTGATCTGGACTCCCATCCACACCCAGAGGGGGTTTGTAGAAGTGCCTGGGAGGGATCTATGTTAGGTGACTTCCTGAGAAAGCAGATTTGTAGCTTAAAGGAATGTTCTTTCTGCCAAATCATTTTAAATGTGTGATTTAGTTAAGTTTTCTTCCCTATCCTCCTTTTCTGATGGATGTAATGGTGTCATTTCTTTTTTTTTTTCTCCACCCAAGAACTTGTGTCAACAGTTCCCTCCATGGACCATTCACTAGAGTTGCAATGTCACAGAATCAGAATCTTTGTTTTTTGGTTTTTTTGGGGGGTTGTTTGTTTTTAAATCTAGAAACAATTTATTTAAGCCTCTGTGTACCTCTCCTTTCTTTGGTATCTGTTCTTAGCTGAGCTCGATAGTGTTCCGCAGTCAGCAGTGCCATTTGATTGGGTAGGCTTGCCTGTCTTCTACTCCCCTTTGCTGCTTGGGGCTCTCTTTCTTACTATTTTAGTATCGGTTTCTTATTTCTCATTAAGGATAAAACTATTAAACATTATTTTCTCTAAAATTTGATTATAATATGGAAGATTTTCACTTGTGTGTGTGACTGTGTCTTACATTTTTTTAAAAAATTTCATTGTTTGTTTGTTTTGCAAACATTTGGGATCCGAGTTGAGTATTTTCTATTACAAACCTGTTGCTCTTGTTGGTGTAAATGCTTTAAAGGCTGACCGTGATTGTAAGATTATCCGATGACAAAGTATGGATATGCCTCCTACACTGAGCCTTTAGCAGAACAGTTTCAAGATTGTTTTCATTTGTTGCCTGTTGAGAAAAGCCGCAGGGAAATGTCAAAGTAATACTCAGTGACATGTTATACTGGATTTAAGCAAAGGGTAATTTTTAATTTTTTATTGTTGGCACAATTGCCTGTGTGTGTTTTTCTTTATTCTATCTTTACATCTTGTAGTTTTATGTCTTCTTCCTGTATATAGAGCTTTGATTGTTAAATCTTTTCTTGCTTTGTGATTTGGAAGAAATGGATTGCTTATCTGTTAGGGTTCTCTCATCAGATTTTCCTTAAGCCTTGGGATCTTCCCTCATTTCCTTTGTCCCAGTACATGAATTAAATGGGAGTGTCTCTGCAGGAGGGGAAGAAAAAAGAGAGGAGACTGGATTGAGTGCAAGAAAAATCTGCTTTCAAGAAAGATTTTTTTTTTCTTGAGGGGTCAGACCTGAGGGAAAGTACTGAAAGTCCAGCAAACTCAAGAATCTTCTACTCCTTTCTCCCAGCTCCAACCTCTAACTTACATGAGGAGATTCAATACTGACTGTCATGTTATCTGCTGGAGAATTTTACTAATAAATTATATCCCTTCCCTATTCAGGGTAAGTTTACATGTTGCCACAATGATATATTTTATTCTGACTTTATTGTTAAGCTGTATCAGCAATTCATTTGAAATACAGTCATCACAATTTGAAAACTAACAAAGTTTTAATGGAAGATAGTGAAATTTTTATACAAAATGGATTTCTTCCATGACAGATTGTTATTAGCCTGGAATGCCCAGTGACAAATCAGGTAGTGTAATACTAGGACATAGTATAACAGCCTTTATGGTTTTGATGTGTACAGCTTTATTATTTTCTTTTTTATTGTATTCATAATCTAGAAATAATATAGAAGAGATGTGTGGTTTATCAAGTGATGACCAGTGACATATTGCATCTTGTTTAGAGAGAGTCAGTCCTCTTGTCTTAGTGGGAATATATAGTTTAACAAGACACTTGCCTTCATTTCCTTAACAGGGATAATAAACAGAACAATTCTGCATAAAAGCTCATATCAGCTTCTTTCATGCCTTTTCTTTTCAGAAGGCTGCCTAAGGGTTTAAGCAATTTACTGGTCTGACCCGCATCCTTTCTCTGCAGTCTGCGGTTCTTTTGTTTAACATTAGTATGTGGGAAAACAGCATTCTGAGCTGTGCAGAGCTTATCAGCCTGCGTTCAGTCGACTGGAACCCCATTCTATGTATCTAAGTGGGGCCACATTTAATACTTCACAGTGGGAGCATCTACAGTTTCCAAAAATGACTTGTTTATCAGATAAACTCTGTCCTTATGCTGACAGATGTGGTGGATGGTAGATCTTCAGTATCATACTACTCTAATATAAGGCTTGTACAAAATATGGTATGCTGAGGGACGATGAGACCCACAGACCAGAGTCATGACAAGAAGTGTTTATGTAGCCACTATCCAATTGTACTCAGAATTTATTTGCAGGATACAGAGGCAAAAGGCAAGTCTCAGTTTCTCTTTTGGAACTGAATAAATAACTAATTCTCATGCTATTGAAGTGTTAAATAGAGGGAAAGCATTTTTCACTGTTAGCATAACATCATATGACTTCATTGGTAAACACTATAAGGTGCCTTAGTGCATGGTCTGATAAAAGCCAGGAGCCTGAGAGGGCTGACGGAAATATTGATCTTCATGTACCAAATGGTCTAGGGTGTTGGTAAATTAGAATAAGTGAATTTAGGATTATCTACCATTAATCTAAATAAGGCTAATATAGTCCTTTAACTCAAAATGATCCTTTCTTAAAATTGTTACTAGAATTGCATGAAGTGATTTTAAATGTATTGAGAATTACACATCCCTATTTCTAAAACACCCAAATCCAATTTTGAGATTGTATATTATAAGTATCTAGTTTTATGGAACTATTTTGGAAAAATTGCCAGTCTTTATGTATGTATGTGTATAGACATATATGAATATATACATATTAAACATGTTCTTAAATATTCCTTTTAATTAGAGCATTTTTCAAAGGATTGAAATAAATAATTTTTTTAAATGTATACTTTTGGTATTTTTTCCCAAGAGAAGTTCAGTGATGATAGAACAATCTGGACTTTACCATGACATCTAAGAAGTTCTGAGGTAGCAGTCCAAAGTGATGCTATGTTACACAGGTAAGAACAGCCTAGCATATTACCAATGGGGCTGTAGACACAGAACACGAGTTGGTTTTAACTGATTAGATTTGACCCTTCATGCAATTCACGTTGCTTGCAGTACTCTTATAATTTAGCACATATGTTACATTTTTGCTCCTACCTATAATGAATCTATATTAAAGCATTTTCTAATTATTTCACTACTAGTGGCTCCCTTAACCTCTTAGCTCTCTGCTAATTAAATACTTTTAAATATGTCTTTGTTATTAATTGTGAAGTGTTGTCTCAATCATATGATAAAATAATTATTTGGAAGAATAATTTTAAATTAATAACTTAAACTTGAGTATTTTCATCTAGAAATTAAGGCAACATGTAAAGCAAAACATATAAAACTATAAGATTCATCTTTGAAACCTGTGTAGTCAAATCTAGACAAGGAGCAATGTTATTTCTAAACAAGTATAATTAATAAAATATACAAATCAATACAGTCCTAGGAAACATAATAACGTGTTTTTGTATTTCCCAAATATTTCTTTATAGGGTTTTACACTCCTTTTTAGATGTGGCTAAACACATCCATGCAGTGTCCTCATATAAGCAGGCTTACCAAAGAAGCAGCCATTAAGAAATATATTCAATATCAGACTAGAAGACATTTGTGTGCCTTTGCTACTCTCACTAATGTGTGCTAGCCAACTGTTCATGCAGAAATTGTAACTGTTAATGAAGGTTAAAAGGAAATTTTAAATTAGGTGTCATCTTTTGACTAAGGTACCTCAACTGTTTTATGCTGTCTAGTATTTATTTTCTATCTTGCCTCTTGCTCTTAATACAACCCACCACTAAAAGTAATAATATTAGAATATTTTTCTAGCAAACACACACACACACACACACACACACACACACACACACACACACTCATTCACTCATTCCTGGCCCTGCACATTTCCTGGGTCTAGCATTTCTGATTGCTCACTGTTTTTCCTAACACTGAATCCCATGTGTCATATGCCTTGCATGGCTGCAGACTTTGGCCTTTTCACCTGCTGTTTTGGTTGGCTTTAGATGCAAAGAGAAGAATATGAAAAAGAGAAAGGGGGAGGGAGGGAAGTTTGGAAGACTGAAGCTAAAATAAATGGCAAATGTTTTTAGTGCCTTCATCTAGATGTGTCCCCTCACTCTTTGACATGGCTGCTCCAATGTTGCCATGATGAGGATTTCAAATCATCCCTACACATGACAGGCTCCTATTTGTCTGCACTCCCTTGGGTGTAAATTCCTAGGCTTAAAAAAAAATCCATGTGAGCATATCATCCGCTGTGCAGATGTTTCACTGCTTTAGAATATCAGGCAGCTGCTTGTGCCACCGTAGACAGCTAATTGGAGACTGCATGGTAGGAACAGAGGTGCAATTATGCCATAAATACACATCCTCTGGTGCATCATTGTATCTCTATTAACAGAAAATTTTAAACAGTGCTCAGAGTGTAATTAGTGTAGTTGATAAAGTTGTAAAACATGTGAATAAGGGAAATAGCAGGTACGTGGCCAATCCACTATCCAGCACTAGGGGATGCAGATTATTGCCTATTTAGAAATAATTAGCAAAGCTGCATTAGGAAAGCCTGTGTCCAACAGAAGCAAGGCAAACATTTATTCTGGTAACAGCTCTTTCTGTGCTAGCCATGAAAATCTACTAATATTGGTAATTTAGCCCTCATTACCAGAGGATAAAGCATGAAAAGAGCTCAGACATGAAATATGACAAGTAATATTAATTTTTATTCCAGAGGAAAGGATGCTTCCTTGGGTTACATGCTGATTTCTCGGCAGGGTCTCAGCAGTGCGTGCGGAGGAGGCAGTGGGTAGCTGGTAGTTGAGAATTCAGGATATGGAGCTGACTCCCTGCTGGAGGGATACCCTGGGGTGGCTATGACAGTGGCTGATGAGGCATGCCACTGTTAGTGCCCAGCCAAACCTCAGGTCACAGTTCAAAACAAGCACTCAGCCATTAAACCTTACTCCTTATGGACCTGCGAGGCTTTATGTCCTCATTCCTGCTCTTTTCCACCCTCCCAGCCCTTTTCTCCTTACTCTCCGACATTTTTTTTTCTCCTCCCTAGGAATGATTTTGCAGAGCTATACAGGCAATCAGATTGATTTTTGTGCCTGCACCGCCCTTTACAACGTGCTTCTGATAATGAGCTGCTGTTGTTGAAGTGGAGAGTGTGGGAGGGGTGGTTTCAGCTGAGTCTTAGCCACGTCCTGTGCTCAGGATAAGAAATGATCCTCTGGCTTACATACATTGAAGATTGCACCACGGAAGAATCTTACCCCGTGGCCAGGAATTATGAATGGCAAAAATTTGGGGCTTGTTTTACAAATACACTTCCTAATGAAGACAAATGCAAAACTACTGCTAGTTTCTGAAACCTCAATTCGTTTTCTAGACAGCAGGATAAAAAGGTGGAATGTTTGGGAAAGAGCCACTTTTCTTGCATTAATCTCTGCCCGTTCACTTTGTCTTTGTTATATTCTTGAAGCATAAAAAAATGGCAGGAATTAAGAACCAAGCCTATGAAACTAACCATGTTTTGTGGCATCTGAATTCTTTGCTATCATCTCCATACTTCTGTAAAGGGCAGTACTGCTTGTTTTTACATGCTTCTAGGCACATACATGTTAAGTTTATTTTCTTGGTTTCCTGAATTGAACTGCTAGAGAAAAAAAAAAAGTTATTAGCCAGTAATAAACTAAATTTCCACTCAGTCTGAATTTCACAATAAATTCAGAGTACTATTACACATTGCATGCTTCATGTATTTATAGAACTTTTACTAATGAAAAGGTTATCTTAATAAATACATTGAAATAATTTACCCTGATTTTCCAGTATAAACTGAGAATTGAAATTCTAGTTTCAGATGTTATAGTCTTTCCAAGTCATCTCTTTTCCAGGACATATTGGAAATGACTGGTGATACTCAATACAGTTCCTGCTTCTTTCTCCTTTCTATTATGCATTTTCTCAAAGGATAATGAGAGGATGATGGTAACTAACTTCACTATTGTGATGTAGACTATGTATAAAGTGTCCAAAGACTAGAGTTATCAGGGAGTTTTCAACCACATCTGAATACTGATCCAGTCTGTGCAGCATGGCCACACCCAAAATGGCAAAGTGTACATTTATATTTATGCATATTGTATTCATCTATACTCACAAACACATATTGTAATTCTTCTACAGCAGAGCTTAAACTGTGAGGGTAGATTTTTTTCCTTTCACTTTCTTACCTCTGCACTAAGAGTAATAAGTCCAACTAGTCATCAAAGTACTTTTCCTTCAGGTTAGCATAACTCCTATCCACAATGAGTGGAAATGAGCCTCAGAGTTGCAATCAGATGACCTTAGGTAAAGTTTGAGTTTTATACATTTCTCTTGGCCTCAGTTTCCTCAACTATAAAAATGAAAATTTCTCCTTGTCTATTTCACATGATTATTATGAGAATCAAATGACGTCATACATATAGAGGTACTCAGCAGACTGTAAATATGACACAAATTAGTTTTATGTGATTTATCCCATTACTATTTACATGATTTCCTCACTGGACAAAATTATTACTATGTCACTATCAGTCCACAATCATAATTGGATATTTGCCTGTGTTTTAAAATGAATCACAAATAAGCTCAGATAATGTCATAAAATTATCTCTGATTGTGTCTGTACAGTGCCCAAACTTCTGATTCATAAATGAAATCACATTCACCCAACCAGATGTTTCTTCTACAGAACGGCAAATTGCCACTTTAATTGATTTTTATTCAAGAAACTTACTGTGTATGTGGAAATTATATAAACATGGCATTAATGATTTTCATTTAAGTGTGTATAATCTTATAGAAATCTTAAATACCTTGCTAAATGCACATCTCCTTGCTTATCAGAGACAAATTCTGCAAAGTGAACAGCACTCTGAAAGACTGCCCAGGTAAAGTTATGCCCAAGTTCCAGAGTTTTCCCAAGGGAATCAGCTAGAGGCTCTTGCTGCTGAACCATCCTTGCTAAGAGAAATCTCTTGTGAATCAAAGCCCAGGTGTGAGTTATCACAGTTGTTTTAACTACTGGTAGAAAAATAATAATAATTGCAGAGAGCCTTATTTTCCTAATTTTCTCTGTTGATTTCTGGTGTTTGACAAAAAGTTCTCATTTGGAAATATTATACTACTGCTCTCCACTCTAGCACTATGCCCACTGCCTTCACTAAATTGGCAATGAAACAGCAACCATTGCCAAGACCTGTGCAAGGGCAGGAAGGACTGAAAGGAAACATGAAGCAAAATGATCCCTTAATTCAAGTGAATTATTGTTACCTTTCTTCACATATTCCTTCCCTCCTCCCTTATTGTTCTCCTCTCAAAAGAGAGGAAATAGGTTCCAAATCAGACCACAAAGAGGATCTTCAGAATCAAGTTAAATTGGAGCACAAGGATGGGGGCTGATGAGAATATGGATTTGCAAGGTGCCAAAGCCTGATCTAATTTGCATCCATTTACTGATTTCCAGCCCTTTGGCACCTACTGAAATAGCATTTCATTGTAGAGTTCTTGTAACCATATATTTCATATATGTTGTTTTAAATTTAACTCAAAACATAATTTTATATATTTTCTCATGTGCAAAACTGTATGTATGAATGGATAGTGAATTCTATGTGCCAAATATTTAGACTAGTTTTACAATTTCTCTGGTGCTTCTATGAGCAGCTTTCTCCAAAGGGGCCTGTAACTCATAATCACAGGAGCTGCTTGTGAATATATTTCTCTGGGTCAGAAACTTTGCCAGCACTGACAGGCACCCTGGACAGCTTTTCAGAAATCTCCTCATTATTACTTATCCATTAGAAAGGGGGGGAAATATATTTTGCATCAGTAGTTTCTCTCTCTCTCTCTCTCTTTCTCTCTCTCTCTCTCTTTCTCTCTCTAAATTGCAGAAATAAAGTGCCCATTGTAAATTGTTCATGCTGGAGGACAATATTGCATGCAGATCAGGCAGCCAGCCATTGGATGGGAATGGTGTGGGGGCGGGGAAAGTCTTTGTTAATGAGTAGACACTAGCAGGTTCCTGGAATGATTTCAGTAGGGTCAAAAGTAGCTCCTTACTGGGTAGAAAAGGTAGCTGCTCATCCTTTAGGGTGTAGAAAGGTGAACTCCTTCACTTTGGGAGTTTCTTATTAAGTTGTTTTACTGTTAATAAGAAAAATTCACATTTATTCTTATTCTGCTTGCATTTTCTGTAATCTGGCTTATGGGTCAACAAATCTTAAAAAATATGCTCATAATAATTAATATCCTAAATGAGTTGATTTAAAAAATTACCTCCAACCTAAAAAAAAAAAAATAATGTTGACTAGCTGGGATCCAAAATGAAACAAAAACCAGACAAATAAACAAACAAACTAAACAAAGCAAAAACTTGATGAGTATACTTAATCTCTGTGTTCTTAGTATGAGAGACTTGTAAGTTTCTTCTTTGAACTTTCACATTAGTTTAGCAATAAAATTAAAGCTCCCTTCCCACTCCTTGTTCCTGTCTCCCAAATGACTGTGGTTGGGAAAACATGGAAACAGAGACTAAGTAAGAATAGCAAGCTTCTTCCCAATTAACTAATCAAAGAGCTGCAATAAACTAACCAAAGATCTACTGGTAGAAGAGTGAAGGAGAATTCTAAAAGCTACAATGATATTTGAGGACACAATTCCTTCTGACAAATTGCTTTTGAGGAATAATCAGATATCTATCTCTTGGAATCCCAAACATTGTTCAATCTAACAGAGATGGGGAAAGACTTTTATACATTGTTAATTCCCTACATAAATGGAGAAATGTGTAAATCTGAAAGATCAGTAACAAGTATGAGTAATAGAAGACAGGCAAACTATTACTATGTGTCATGTAAAAAGTCATGTGTTCTCTGTCTTTATTTTTCTAAGTTCATTAAAAAAGCCATTTCTTCCTCTGAATGAAAATTGTTCTAACAAAGAGAAAGTGAGCATTCCTCAGATTTCTATTTTGTTGTCAAATCTATTGAGTTCTAGGGCTTTGAATGTTCTGGACACAGTCTGATGATGAGGTGAACACTGAATTGCTTGACATCAGACAGAGTTATTGGTTATAGAATCTATCAGCATTAACACAACTGAGTCACTTGTTCTTTCTAGTGAGTCTCTTCATGGTCATTTTTACATCAGTCTAAAATAATAACCATATAAATATTTTTCCATGTTTTCTTTCTAAAGTTTTGTTAAGGCCCACTTTATTATTTGGACCAACAATCTTTATGTCTTTGCACTCTCTCTGTTCTAAAGCGAAATTATCATCTTTTGAGTAGATGAGTAGATGAGTACAAAAACTAATATAAACCTGTAATAAGTGGGGTTCCATTTCTATTTCTGTGTTCTGAGTACATCCCAGCACCTGTAGGCTATATTATTTTTCACCCTAATGCATAGAACTCACATGGGTTCCAAAAGGATCCTGAAAATAGCATAACGAGGTAAATATCTGATGCTAGTCTTGAAAACTCAGATTCATATTTTTGTTCCACTGTTTTTAATCCTCTAGTTTATAATTAATATTTTTAAAATATGCATTTCTATCTCTAGCTACTAAAAGACAAACTTTCTCTCTGAAAGCAAGGGAGGAAGGGAAGGAGAAAAGATTGCTTTAAAACCCAGACTAATATTTTTTACACAACAATTTCTAAAAAAACAAGCTTGAAGAGAAAATCCTTCCTTTAAATTAGCTGCCACTGTGAAAATTAAATTGGTACAATAGGTAATCTAATTGTAGCTTGCTCTATCATGTAGCTAATTAATATATTATGATTTGTAGAATTCTCTTTATATTAAATGTATATATAATACATAGTTTATGGCTGATTTTGCACAGCAACTTTTATCCAGCAATGATTGCTGTGAGGCAGTTCAAAATTGAATTTGGAAATTAAACTTTAAAAAGTCCTCTGTGTCAATTTTTATCAATACAAGCCAAGCCATATAAAAGCAGTAATTTACTTCCCTTTAAAAATTATGCATTATAGATTTAAATTACATTTACTTTTACTAGATGTTAACAGCACAAGTTTGTGATTCCACTTTCATGTTTTCATCTGAAAATTAATATGGTGATAAAAAAATAATCTTTCATAATTAGTCCCCAGGAAAGTGTAAATGTGGTAGGTATTATGTTCTTAACAGAAATTATATCAATACTACTACTTTAAAAAGGCATTTAAAGTAGCTAGGTTCAGAGTATTTCACTAAGTCTTGAATGAATTCCTTAAAGCTAGTCCCAGTGTCCATACACACCTATTGGTCACATTTTCTTTTTTCTTTTGTGTGTGTGTGTGTGTATGTGTGTGTGTCTGAAGGTTGTGCATATGCTAGGCAAGGCTTCCACAATGAGGCTACAGCCCTAGCCCAGTCTCATTTTTTTTAAAAAAAAAAACAAATTATAAGGAGAAAAATCACCTAGAAGCATTTAAATATGCATGACTTTAAACCATTTACATTTAGTAGCAACAATTTATACACATAACATATACATATGAATGATAAAATTAGTGTATATGATGTTTTTATGAATACATATTAAACATATAAATATTTTGGAAATATAGTAGTGTTTTAAATATTTTTGAATGTGTGTTCTAAATGTCAGCAAATTCAAAGCATAGCATATTTTACACTTCATATTGTTTAGATGTTGTTAAGAAATACACCCACCAAAAGTCTCTATCTTGGAACGGAACTATGACAAATAGCTTGGAAAAAACCTTTGCAAAAAAATTAAGTGCTTTCAAAATATCATATGTTTGAAGGAGGTGCTATTATTAGCCTTGTATTTCTGAATAAGGAACTCAAGTCTTAGAGAATGTAAGCACTCTGGCCAAGTTCATAAAGATTACAAGAGATGCAGTAGTATGATTCCCACGTTCTACTGTTTCTGGGCTTATTGCATGGGAGTGATTTATGAGGATTCACTTACAATAGTGTATAACATGTCAAGAGAGTCAACGATAACCTTGATTCTGAGCTGTTTTGGTTTAGGTTTTGGGTACCAACCTACAGAAGAGGTTTAGAGAAATAGAAGGCAGATAATGAATATGAAGGCTCAAGATAAGAAAAAAAATCAACAGAAATTTAAAATTATGTATGGTTGCTAAAAATACTAAAGAGTCAAAAATAAGAGGGCTAGTCAGGGATTTGAGGTTGTGGCTCAGTGGGAGAGCACTTGCCTCGAATGGGTGAGGCACTGGATTTGATCCTCAGAACCACATAAATATAAATATACAAAATAAAAGTATAAGAGGAAAAAAAGAGGGATAGCCAACTGACTACTTAGGACTTTGGGACAGAAGTGTGTATAATAAGGTTGAAGAGAATTGACCAGATAGGATAGACTTTATTCTATTTTGAAAGAACAACATAAAAGGAAATTATTCAAACCCTTTTCTATCAAATGTTTCAACACCCTTTCTGTTAAAGAAAGTTTTCTTAAACCTATGATTCTTCTCCTCTGTTAATTCCCACTTGATTATTCTAGAAAATTTAGATTATTCCCATTCTAAATGACATTTTCCTATATTTTTAATATGCTTTTCACGTATTTCTCCCTCTCTCATATTGAAGAATCACTGACTAGATTTAGTCAAATTAAATGTTTAAGCACAACAAAATTGCCCCTGAAATACATGGCCTGGCAGTTTTGGGTAAATTTCCATGATGGTTTCTTTTGTGTTTCTACGTTGCCATACTGTAACTTTTTCTGCCCTCTCTTCCAAAAATATGGATATATAAAGAAAGGCACTCTTTCCTCAGAGTAACAATTTAGTTCACAGTAATACCATTTGTTTAATAAATTATCAAAGAACTCTTAAAATATACTGAAATGTCCCCATCCCTTCCCCACTTCAACTAAATCCTGTTTTTTTTTTTTTTTCTGAGTGTCCATTAGCTGGTCATCTAAGTAAAATGAACTGTGAACATGGAAAGTGTCTCGCTTAGGCTACCATATCTTTGCAGCAGCCTCTAGTCCCCTTCCTTTAAAAGAGCCATACATTGCCAAGTTGCTGATGGTCTATTTGCCTTTATATTTGATTTTCTTACTCTGAAGCCCTTGGCTCAAATGTGGCTGAACAATCTTCAGTTTCACCAGTAGGTGGGGGAGCTTATTTCTTTTTCCTTATTTTCCTCTTCCCCCCCACCTCCTTAATAGGAATTATAGCATTCTTTCCTGTGAACTTTCTCATAATACCACTGATGTGCTCTGTGCTCTGTGCTCTGGGCATCTATTTACTGCCTCCTAGAGAGTAGCAATGAGAAAACCTAGAGAAAGAATTTTGGGAGAAATACTCTGAGTTGTAGACCTGTTGATAAAGCATACAAATCAAGGAAATAAAAATTAATTTTAAAAAATTATTATATTTAATAATAATAAAAACCTGGGAACCTTTGAGGAATGCCTTTAATTGAAAAGTTATATAAAGACACAAGCCTAGTTATAAACAATAAGTGGTTAGATGATAAAATTATTGCCAATAGTTTGCACTTTATTTCCTATGGATAGTATAGAACAAAATGTAATAAAATAGGATTAAAGTCTGCATAATTTTTAAAAATCAACAACAAAGAAAATTATTCATACTCTTTTAGTAACCTACTATTATGTTCTAGTAATTTGTCTGTTTATGTATTTCTTTTTATCCTCTACACTTATACTTAACTTATATTTTTGATACAATCATGGAGAATATTATAGACCATATTCCATTTGTGAAGAAAAAAGCTGTTTTTTCTTCTTTAAGCTTTATTATTTGAGAAAAGTTTGTTCTTCAAAATCTATATTATTTGTGTAGTTTTCTTCTAATGTGGTTTGTTACTTTTCCATGGAATTTAAATGTTTAAGGGTATAGAGTTTTTATTAGCAAACAGTAGAACCTAACTTACCAGAAAAAAAAGACACTAAAGGATGAGGACTAGGTGGCTCACAGCAATATACAATAGTCAAAATGACAGTGATCTGACTACAGATTAAAATATACATTAGTAAATTTAAGCCTTAGTGCATGTGTTAAATTGATAAATTTGGGATATAATGCTCAGATTCTTTGTAGAATCTTGGGCCTTATTAGTGCCCCTTATCAATGCTTATGTGATCAAGGAGTTCACAAATACAAGCATATGTTCTCATGTTGAGAAGCAAAGAATAATGCACACATATAATATATACATATGTATAAAAGATAAGTTATATCATATATTCACTGAAAATTCAGAGTTTGTTTTTCTAAAAAATAATTTGCCTCTTAGAAATGAGGATTTTTAACATCATTGAAAAATATAATTGATTTGGTCAGTTTTTGCTGTTTTACTAATCAACTTTGTCAAAATATAAGAATGTGTGACTAAACTTAAGATTTGCAACTTGGTGCGCCAAGCCAGTAGCTACAATTTTAAACAAAATCAGAAATTCTGAGATTAGATAATTTGTTTCATTACTAAACAATGTTCACAGAGTAATCACCACTATTAATAGTCTATCAATATGCTAATAGATCAAATTAACTATCACAAACTCCCATGAATTAATTTTACTACCTTATCTCACAAATTTTATAAAACAAAAATAAGATTAGTAAGTAAAAAATAGCTCAATTTCAAAGTCATTGAATAGGTGAACCTGCTGAAGAAATATGTCTATTATATTTGTAGCTGTTAACTACCAGGAAAATGCCCAACCCAACCCAATCCAAAATTAAAAATATGTGGTACTGTTTAATTTATTATCATGTATTATGTATCTTGTTCATGTTTCACTTCAAAGAAAATCTATGTATGTCAATCCAAGTATACCCATTTAACAAATGTACTGAGGCACAAAGTTATTAACACACATTTTATTCTCTAGTTTGGGACATTGTCATCTTGACCCCTGTATACTGCTGCTAAACACAGAGGATTTACTTGGAAGCTTTCATTTAAGGAATTGAGTTATTATCCTTTGTTTGACCTTTGTCCATGGCATATTTATCATTGCACCCTGTAAAACTATAATGTGTGAGAAAAGTGAAGAAAGGAAGTAATATATTTGTGATTTATAAAGAAAGGAGGAATAGTATAAATCAGACTTTTAAAATCCATTTCTAAGTACCTCTTACATAATCCATTCATATATCTCAAAAATCCCTCCCTGAAATGACTTTTTTACATTTTCAAAAACAAACATTAGCAAAGGTAACTTGAAATTAATCATGATCCAGGATTTCCAGGATCTATTGCCAGGTATTGTTTATATTTATTACCAGGAAGAAAAGAGGGAAACTGTTATTTTTAAAAGTACAGGAGGAAATAGTTTTCAAGCTGTTCCCTTAATGAACTGGAAATAGTAACCTTGTCAAATTTAATATAAAAATAGTGTTATAAGCCTATGGCATCTATTTATTACTAGAGAACAAAAGCCTTCATCCATTTCCTTTAGAGAATGACATTTTTGTAATTCGCTGCCCATTTCATTTGTTCCAAAGGCCTTCGTGGGGTGACAAATATCCCACAGAAATGGCTACTGAGACTTGATAGGATAATGTGCAGCCCCTCAGGACAAGGGCAAAGGCAGCAAACTTATCATCCTTCAGTTTAGCTTAGCATGGGTCAGTAACAGCGCCAGAGGTGACAGAAGATGCTAAAGTGTGGGAAGCAAGAGCTGAAAGCTGTAGGAGGGGAGTTTTTATAGTTTATCCTTTCTTTTTGCCAAGAAGCTATAGAGACAGTTTGAATCATATTGTTGATTTGGTTCACTGCACTCAACACTAACTGTTTCTGGAAAGGAAGAGCAAGGGAGAGAAACATCCAACACTTATGGGTCATTCTCACCAACAGCATGTGACATTTCAATGTCCTATTGGAGGAAGAAATGCATATTTAATATTTTAGCTTCAAGTTCATATTTTAAGAATGCATTATCCTGCAGGAAGGTCTGTGGTGAATAATCAGTAGAACATCACCATTATATCAACCTGATAATTTTGCAGAGGAAGAAGCATTAGCAGTGATGCCTTTCATTTGGGAATTTTCACAATATTGTTTTCTGTGTTCAGGTGGATAAAAAATGACTAGTATGACTCTTCTTAAATTTTTTAACTTACAAACGTTCTTAAAATGTAGTACTTTAAATTTATCATTAACACTTGTCCATTAAGGACAATTGATTTGCATGAAATCTGAATATACATATTTTATTCTCAAGAAATTAAATCAGTATAGAACTTTCCCTAAGAACATCATAAAAGAATGATATGCACCAGCTGGTATATTACTCCTGATTCTATTAAAAGATCATGTGAGCAAGTTCTTCTAAACACTTCTCAGTTAAAAAAAAAAGAATGAAGTAAAAAGAAAAACATAAGTTCTTCATTAGGCAGGTATCTCTTTTTGTGGCTGTCAGTGCACACAATGAAGCTCATGGAAACATGATGGTTATGTTGTGATGTCTCTAACAGCACATCTGGTAAAATGATGCCTGTTTTGCAATATTAAGAAATCACTTTTTATGTTACATGTGATTTGGATTAATTTGTTTTAAAATTTCAATTATACAATTCAAAAATTCCTAAAGGTCTGAAAGGAGAAAAAACTAAAATAGGTGACCTTGTTTCACAAGCAAGTTGCCAACTCCACCTGAGTAATTACTAGCTTTGATCAGCATTTTGCAACATAATGTCCTTCATAAGAACAATCAATGCTTCTTCAAAACATTTATTTTTGTTCTTCAAGCCAGAGAAAAGGTTCATTTTTATATCTTTTCTTGATATTATAGATAAAACCTGTGTCATCAGCAGAGCATAATAAATTTTAGAACTTAAATATACAACAAATTTATTTAATTGAGTAAAATCTTTTGAAGTTTTATGTAAATATAAGGTACACTATAATGTGTGGAGCATTTTCTGGCAGACTCCTTTTCTTCCAAGCCTATCTGGAGAATTATGTAACGCTGAATTGCAGGAAGAGGAAGACAAACTAATGCCTACTTTGAAATAAGTATGTTAAATAGTTCACACACTTTATCTCTGAAAATCTGGTTGTGTTCTCCTAATACCACTATTGCTGGTTAAAATTTATACAGTACTTTTTCCATTGAGTTGGAAATTGTTCTCTTTTCAGAGTGAAGTTCATGTTTATTTCCAATATAGAGAACTTGTTTTAGTTTAGAAGGTAAATTGAACAAGTGATTGCTTTCATATATCATGTAATTCCTTACATGTTGATGGCTGTAACTTCTCTACTTAACACATTTTATTAAACAATCTGTGGGTAATTGATTTCTTCTGTAAAACAGATAACATTTGCTTAAAGCTCTTCTGATAGCTTTACAGCCTCTGCATTAGGAGGAGCACTTCCGTTACCACTGGCATTCTTATAAAATATAATTATAATATATCCATCAAAGACTAAAAGAAAAGGGAAATTGGAAGAGGCAGCACAAATATTTCCTGACTTCAGTGTTCACAGCAGTCTTGTTGATACTGCTGCCCAGCACATCAGTACACACCTTGCTTATATGCCTTGGGCACATAAGCCATCCCCGCTTTGAATTTCATCATTTATTTAAACAAACAACAAGCACACCTGGGTCTATGTTCAATCCGTTACTTTTCCTAATAAAATATAAAAAAGTATCTTTAAGTAACGACTGTTTCTCAACTGTGATTAACATTTTTATTTATGAACTCAACAAAGTAAATATGTAGTAAGCATCCTAAATAAACAATTTTAAATGCACATAAATTGAATTCAAATAAATTTATGTTATCAGAATTATTTTTTTCTTGTTGCTACATTGTTGTTTTGTTTTATAAATCCAAACCAATTACTACTTTAGGGTTTGATATCTCTCTTATCTTGAGACGCTAGTAGACAGTTAAAGTCCTTTATAACAAATGGCCCTGAAACTCAGGAGAGTCGACTCAACTGGGTTTTCCATTTGTTCTATGTTTATGAATGTACTTATCAGAAAACTGGAGACAGAAAGGGAGTTATAGCTCTATAATATTCCAAGAAAAATTATTTGCTTTCCTTGGTATCTAATAGGTCATTTGATCTTTTCTTCTTTCTTTTGCCTTATTTTTATTTTTTCTCTTAAGAAACTGTATAAAACAGAAAAGGACTCATTTTTCAAATTACAAATGTCAGTTCACAGAAAAAGTGCACTGCAAGCTGAACTTATTGATAAAGAGGAGGCAAATCATAGTGAGATAGTTCAGTTTGTGTCTGTGAAAAGTACCCTGTTAATTCTGGGTACAATATTTATCCATTCACTATCTAAAATAAATGTTTAGGAGAGGCAAATAATAGAGAAATAAATAATCTACCAATCAACCAGGTAAACAAATGTTTTCTGCTTTTCTAGCCTAGCTAAATCTAATTTGTGTTTTTTACTTTCAAATGGAAGCCCTGAATAGTGGACACAAAATTCATATTATTTTAGTTCAGTTTCTTGTTTCAAAACCCATAGCGAAACTGCATTCTCCTTGGTCTAGGGAAACTGAAAGATCTCTATTTTTTACTCTGAGTTCTTGTTATTCTAGCTATTTGGGTCAGTTCTGTACACAACCTTCAGGCACAGTTATCAGATGTCCTTCTTTCTACTCCCACTTTCCAGCATCATGCTAGGAAATCCTGTAACTGTCATCACAGAGACCTTCACTTTTCCATCTTGCTACAATCCACTCTCTTTGGAAGCTTCATTTTTTTTTCCTGTACGTCTTTGTGTAGTGATCAGAGGAGAGCTGATACCTTTCCTCACTGGAACATTTCAAAACCCTCCCATCTGTAATTTATCTTTAAATTATTATTATTATTTTTTTAATATTTATTCTTTAGTTCTCGGCTGACACAACATCTTTGTTGGTATGTGGTGCTGAGGATCGAACCTGGGCCGAACGCATGCCAGGCGAGCGCACTACCGCTTGAGCCACATCCCCAGCCCCTAAATTAATTTTAATAATATTCTAGCATCTACTTTTCAGTTATTGTGGCATAACTGAGATTTATTTATTCAAGCTAGTGTCATCAATTCATCAGTTCTAGTTTTAAACTCCAAGAGAGTAGAATCTCTGCCTGAGTAGTTCTTATCCAGTGCCCACTGTAGCATTATATGCAAATTGATAGCTAATAAGTACATTTTAATTACGATGACATTATGCATTATGTAAGACAGTGTTAGCACTCAATGCTAGAATGCCATTTTTGTAAAAAGTAGAAATGCTAATAAAACATTCAAATCACAAATCATCATTTCTTTTCCCTTGATTGATTTCAGGACTTCAAGAAATCCACAAGCTTTATTATTTACTTTCTTGATAAAGTACATGTGTTCAGTATGCATGGATGTAAACTTGCATTCTCTGATTTGTTTTTTCTTTTGGCTCATTATGTGTGACACCAGACCACTCATAAATTCAGATGATGGAGGGAAAAGCAATCTTCAGAATGTTTCATCTTAATAATCGCCATTCTCTAAATTTCCTGTAACATTTTGAAAATGGTTTAAATTCTTCCTGAGGATCTGTGACATACGCTTGGACTGCAGATGCTTTAGAGAAATATATTGCAGTTTTTAACTTGACTTTGTATAAAAGTCTCAAGCACAACCCCAAGCCAGGAGATGCTTTTTGTTTTTCAGAAATCATTAAGGAAAGGTTGTTACTTCCAGTTCACAGCTTTAAATCATACCATCATGATTAACTTGTCTTTAATATATCAATAATACCTTAAGTTTGATTCATTTTTAAAACTAAGCAAGATATCAGTCAGAAGTGAATGATACTTATTATTAATACTTTTGAAAAATCAAAGCATAAAGTATTGAAAGCATTGCACTGATTTGTGAGAAGTAATCCCATGTGATGAGAGGAAGGATTCTTATTAGTGATTTATTCTTCAGAAAGTGCTACAATGTCCAAATATTATATTAAATACCTTTCTTAGGTCTCTAAGCAAGTTGAAATCATTTCACCTTTGAATATTTGAATGAAGTGCTTAATTTTTCCCTCCTACCTAAAGATAATGTCAAGATTTGTGTTAATATTCCTTTCTTAATTGACACTTATTCTATAGGGTCGCATTGCAGATATCTCTATATGTTTTTTAATCAGCAGGGATAAAAAAAAGCTCTATTAATTTTAAAAATCACATGTAAGATTATCTACATGTTTTCCTACTTCTACTTTTTTTAAAAGGATTAATTGTTAGGGTTCCCAGTTAAATAGTGTGCCTTTGTAAGATATATGTCCCAAAAATGTGAAATGATTGCAGTTTCAGTCAGTGATATTTTAGCAGTGTCATGCTGATTGCCTCAATCCTTGTCAGGCCAGCAGCACAGAAAAGGACTCATGAGCACTGCACTAGTCTACATGAGACTACAGCAGCTCAGCTGGTGTGCTTGAGAACTGCCCACTTCCTTTACTCCATGTCTCAGCAACTTGGTCTGTGCTGCAGTTTAACACGTGGCTGCAGGGGTTGCCAGGCTGAGTGCTTTATGCTGTGACAGGCCAGAGAGGAGGCACTTAACATGGGAGAGTCAAGTGTGCTGGGCACTGGGCATGAGACAGGTGCCAACAGGGTTACAGCTATTTTGAAGCAAGAAGAATCTTTGTAACTTATATGTGTGTGAGTCAGAATGCATTAGACTATTTCATTCTGTTCCTTTATTTTTTTCCCTCATTTGTCCTTTTAAAACTAGAGAATTATTTCTTTTTCTAATTCAAATTTTTCGTCTGTAGCCCCACTGCCTGAAACATAGTAAATATTCAATAAATATCTGTGTGTTGTATGACATGAAGGCTTGGGTGTGTGTGTAAGTCTTAAGTGGTTAGACATTACTACAATCAGACAAATGTGGGCATTTGGGGCTGTTATATCCAATAGGAATGTGCCCAGTAGCCACATAAAATCCTAATTTTAAGTTGAGGTCTTTTGGGAAACGTAGCAATTTCAAAAAGAAGGAACCCCAAGTCTCTAATATTTTACCTACATTATTGTGTTGCTAACTCATTGAATAGAAAGCATTTGACATTATGTAGAACAAGTCAGTCATTCCAGTCATAGTAAAAATATTTCAATGTGGTAATTTAGATGGTTTTCCTTCAGAAAGAGGCAAAACACAGAGGGAAATAAGAATCAAAAGGCAATGATAAACCCTAACAATTTAAAATGTTTTCAAAAGTCACCCTTTGTAGGAGTTTTAACAATTTTACAGGCAAATCCTAACAATGGTAGGGAATTGGGGATTCCAATAAGACAAAGAGATGACTGGAGCAGAAGAGATCCTTGCCATGTAAAACTGGGACTCCTTGTTTTCTGCCCAAGACCTCTTCATAATTCCTATGTCATTACAGACTCTGGGGTTATTATAAATTTTAAGAAAGTTTTGATTAACTTAAAGTTACAACCATAATTATGGAAGTAAATAGGTCTGCTTTCATGTATGGATACCAGAAAAAAAATCCCCTAAAAATAATCTAATGTACCTTCTGGAGCTGGAGGGTAGAAAAATTTCTTTTTATTCAAGTTAGTGAAATTTTTATTTCTCATTCTTTATTTTGGGTAAAATACACTAAAATAAACATGTATGTACAAGACCCTAAAATTCTCCACAATATTGAATGCAGTTTTCATAAAGAATTTGTTTCAACTTTAATAGTAGAAAATGGATTCACAAGAAGCTTATCTGAATAACAGTCCAATTCTGATTTTGATACTTATAACAAGAGATGTTTATTAATGATATGGATAAAGAAGAATAAGGGAGTAGAAATGCAATTACATTTGTGTTCTTGTTTATAAGCATTAGAAAATTTATAGCACTAAATAAAACTAAAGACAGATTACTTGGCGAATTTTGTCCGATGTTTAAAAGCCACCAAAACCTCAAACCAGTATTTATTAGTGCTTTTTCCATCCAATTGGAAAATACTTTTTCTGTATTTTTCATTCCTGGAATATATCTGAAAATAAGATATTCTGAGGTCAATTAGCCTATACATCATAAAGTTTAATTTCTTTTTTTAGTTTTAAAATCTTTGTTTTTAATTCAGCTTGGGAGGCAACTGGCTATGGGCATGAGAGATACAATGATAGCTTGTTCTCAGAAGGCAAAATTTTACAGTATATTAAAATTAATCAATGATTTTGACTTTAAAAAAGGAAAAAAAGAAAACAAGTCACATTTGCTTTATTTATGATCTTCTGGCAAAGGCTTAGGAGACGTGCAAGGATGTGGTCACAGATGAAGTAAGGTGCGTAGAAAATTCTCAGATAAAATTATGTAAACATCCCTATACTCTTGGAAGACTACACATCACATTATTACTAGAAAAAAAAACTTTCTTTTGATAAAGAAATAACATAGTTCACCACTGAATTGATATCATCATGACTGCACTCTTTTTGCCAATTAGTGAGAGAATGCTAAAAAGGAGAAATGGAAACCAGTACAACAGTCCTAAACTTAGCCTGAAGCTTAATATGAAGCTCAATCAAACCCAGCCCAGATAATTTGTCCACCAGCCAATTTTCAGATTGGTGAACGTGGGTTATCATTGTTATTTTAAGATATTAAGGGGTTTAGGGCTTATTTGTTATGCAGAACTACTGTGAAAGTATCTGGCTGACATACATGCTAATGGTAATTTTTAGTGGTACTGATTAAATAGAGTTTATCAATGTAGACATATTAAAAGATACGGCTTTTGGGTTTTAACTACCATCATATGCTAAGTCATAAGAAGTCCTGAACAACTTTGCAATTCCATAAGAAGAAGTAGGGATAATGCTGAGTGTATTGGTGCACACCTGGATTCCCAGCAACTTGGGAAGCTGAGGCAGAGAAATCATAAATTGGTTGGCAGCCTGGGCACCTTAGTAAAATCCTGTCTCAAAATAAATAAAAACAGCTGGAGATTATCTCAGTGGTGTAGTACCCCTGGGTTCAATCCCTAGGACCAACAAACAAATGAAACAAAACAAAAAAGTAGAAGTATCCATTAAGATACACTTAGGAACAAGTATGAGTATACTGTTCCCCTGTATCATTGCCAATATGTTTTTATTATTTGTAGTCTTGATGATTGCCCTTCTGACTGGAGTGAGATGAAATCTCAATGTTGTTTTGATTTGGATTTTCCTGATCACTAGAAATGGTAAACATATTTTCATATATTTGTTGATCATTTGAGAAGTGTCTGTTTAGTTCTTTTGCCCATTTATTAATTGTTTTTTGGTGCTAAGATTTTGAATTCTTTATACATTCTAGATATTAATTTCCCATCAATGGAGCATCTGGCAAAGATCTTCCATTCTTTATGTTCTCTCTTAATACTCTTGTTTCCTTTGCTATACAAGAAGTGTTTTAATTTGATGCCACCCCACTTATTGATATTTTTTTTTCTTTTATTTCTTGTGCTTTAGGAATCTTGTTGAGGAAGACAGTGCCTCTGCCAATATGTCAAAGTGTTACACCTATGTTTTCTTGTATCAGTTGCAAAGTTTCTGGTCTAATTTCTAAATCTTTGATCTACTTTGAGTTGACTTTTGAAGTACAACCACTCTGGAAAGCAATATGGAAATTCCTCAAAAGACTAGAAATGGAACTACTATATAACTCACCTATCCCACTCTTCAGTATTTATTCTAAAGGACTAAAATCAGCATACTATAGTGATAACAGGCATATAAGTATTTATAGCAGTGTGATTCACAGTAGAAATTTAGGGAACCAGCCCAGATGCCTATCTGCAGATGAATGGATTAAAAAAATATGGTATACATACACAATGGAGTTTAACTCAGACACAAAAAAGAATTAAATTATGGCATTTGCTGGTAAACGGAGGGAACTAGAGAACATGAGGCCAAGTGAAATGAGCCAGACTCAGAAAATCAAGGACTGAAAGTTTTCTCTCATATGCAAAATTTCTACCAAAACACAGGGGAAAAAAAGAGGAAGAGATCCCATGAAAATAGGAGGAAGATAAGTGGAGTATAGGAAAGGGATTGAAGGTAAGGGAGGAGGAATGAGAAAGGAGAGAAATGGTAGAATGAAATTGCTCAAATTATGCTCTGTGTGTATATGAATACACCACAGTGTATTTCACATTTATGCATGCCTATAAAGCACTATTTTTTTAAAAAAAATGCTGTAAGTAAATAGAAGGAAGACTAATAGAGTAAAGGAAGAGGAACAGAGGGATGAAGGAGGGAATAAAAAAGAGAAGTCCCAGGAACTGAAATGGAGCAAATTGTTTTCCATGTTTGTATGATTAGGTAAAAATTAACGCTGATATTATATGTAACTATAATGTAGTAATAAACGCAAAAAGTAAAGATGTAAATAGGGTGTACTGAAACCCAACTCCAAGAATAATAGAGTAATAACTAAATAATTATAATTTTAGTAATTTTCCTTTTGTGGAAGCAATATTTTTAGATTCCTTATCTGCTGAGAACCACAGCTGAGTTGGAATGGCCCCTGGCATTTTGCCAATAGTATTGATTGACAGGCAAGGCATTACTATCTGACTTGGCCACTACTTTGCAGTTCTTGCGCTACTTTGTAGTTCTTGTGGGGATTCCCGAAGACTTCCCATTGGTTGGGGAGGTGCAGGAGGAGGGATTTCCAGAGGATATTTCCTACTGCTGGTTCCTGGACCAGCCGCGTGGCATTCGAGAGAATTCCCTGGGAGCCTGTGTGAAGTGTTTTGGTGGAGTTAAAAAATAAAGTTTGTTCCTGCTTCAGTGGCTCATGATTTGTGTCCAGCCAGACTGCTGCACTTATCTATTAAAATAGTATAGAGTATCAGAATTTACTTCTTTTCTCTGAAATGTTCCCTGAACAGCTTAATTCATATAAATTGTTTCTTCATTGCTTAATACTCTAATATTCTCTAATGTAATAGTTAGCAGAACTCCAGCAAGACCTTTGTTACTCTAAGTTATTCTGTTTTGAAAATTTTTAAGGGAAGTGATATTTCCAGAGGTTTGTGAATGTACAGTAATACTTATGTTTGGAGATAGGGTATGGATCGATTATATATATATAAACATTGTGCAAAAATCTAAATTCATTTTATAAATGCTCAGTGAAAGTTTATTTTTTTATTAAACATACTAGACTAAAAGTCTTTTTTACTCTAAATATAAGTGAGATGGCCAAATATTAGGCCTGTGACATGGTTAGAGTTCTTTTACACTTTTGATGATTATATTCTTTCATCTGCCACACAGATTAGCTGAATTTCAATATGTTTTCAGGGAATATAACCTACAACTGCAAAATTATTATTAAAATATTGCTTGAGAGTAATGTTAATACTGTCATGGATGAATCAAGACCATGTACTCTGTCCATTCTTCTACATTCATTATATACTTGAATCAAACTAAAATAGAAAAAGAAAAGCTGTAAACAATGAAAATCTTTCTTTTTACTTTATTCAAACAATTTTCTGGCTGCATTGATGTTTATATTTAATTTTATGAGTGATAAGGGTCATTTGAGGAGTGACACAGGAAACAGTAACATGTTTGAGAAGTGGAGCAGGGAGTGACACAAAGATAGCCATATACTGTGAAAATGCATGTGTCGTTTATGTTTGGATCTCCAATATAACCAAAATCTCATGTGTTGAAAGCATGGTCCCCAATATAGCAAGGTACAGAGGTGGGGCTTTTAAGAAAGGATTAGGGCTATGACTACCTGCTAGAGTAATCCACTGAGAGTTGAATGGACAACTGGGAGGTGGGACCTAGTTGGAGGAAGTAGGTCATGGGGTATGGCCCAGATTTTTCAGTTCCTGCCACCTCACCCCCCTTCTTCCTCTCTTTCTCTCTCTCCCCTTCCCAGCTGCCATGAACTGAGTAGCTTCCCTTTACCATACCCTTCCACCATAATTTTCTCTCTAGAGAAATATAATCAGCCAACTATAGACTAAACCTCTGAAATTGTGAGCCCCAAATAAATTTTCCTCCTGTAAATTGTTCTTGTCAGGTATTTTGGTCACAGTGATTAGTGTAAATTTTACCTGGTAGAGATGAAGTCACAGAGATTAGAATTATCCTCCTAATTGAAATATTCAAAAACTGTAAAAATATATTTGAAACAGTAGTTAAGCCACTAGAAAACCATCAATGAACTTCATTGATTCCTTAGGGATTTCTTAGTAAGCCTGGTAAATTTCCCCAGCTTAGTGCCCTGAAGGAGTTTCTGGATTTCAGCACAAGCAAAAGGGAATAGCTACAGAGCCTGCCCAACTCCCTGGAATGAGCAAATGGAATTGAGAGTCTAGTGTGACCAAGGTTGTTAGAGTTCATCAGACAGAGTACAGGAAAGGAGACAAGTGCACTGAGAAAACTGAATATCCACCAAGGGTCCTCTGCAAGAAGTCAGGTCAGTGCACTCATGGGAAGAACATGACTCAGCCCTGGGAAATGACACCTAGAAGGACAAGAAGAAATGATGCCTGGCACTCTCATAGAGCCTGCAACAGTGTCTATTACCACCAGCCAGACAGGAAAAAAAAATCATGACTGGGCAGAGTTCTTGGAAAGATCTTTCCTTGTTGGCTGGGAATAATTTATCCTAAACATTATGGTTCTGAAGAAACAAATCTCAAATGCAAATCCAGAATGATTTCTAATATTTAACTGCCTCTGAAACCAAAGCTTAAGAGCATTTTTAGAAATAATTTCACTGCCAGTGGAGTTCATGATTGTGGATAAATTTATTGGAGATGTTGATACGGGAAATGATGTGGTTGAATCTGGAAATAATTATGCCAAGTAAAAGAAGCCAGAGCAAAAAGACTACCTAATTCCATGTATGTACAACTCTAGTAAATACAAAATAATCTGAAGTGAGAGCAGATAAGTTGTTATCTGGAATGGAAATTGGGGGGTATTGTCAAAAGGGATGAAACAAAGACATCACAGGGCCCTGAGAAAAACTTTAGGGGTGATATATATATAATCTTGATTTTAATAATTTTTTAAGTCCCAGTATTAAAAATCCAGTGTCTAAGAAAACTTGCTTGCTTTTTAACCTAGTAAAGATAAATCATTAAGCATAAGGGTGCCCTTCAGCTAACAGTCAAACTGAAATAGTTAATGTATGTGAAAAATGCAGCTGAACCTTAAATGCCTATAAATATAGGTTTGTCTTTTATTTTAAAAAATCCAGGATTCAAAGAAAAATGTAACAAAATTTGAATTATAGAATCAGATTTCTTTATACAAGTGTTCTTTTCTCATCCAAATTTTGCATGAGAAATTATTTTCATGTAATATCTCTTTAATTTCTGAGATTATATTCTTTTAATGAATACTCTATCATTCATCATAAAAATTTTTTCTTCCTTTGACTTCTAGTGATATGTTTCTCAGCATCACAATTTTAATTTTTTAGTGTTTATTTTCTTTTACAGAATTAAAACCACATAGCAAAAATTTACTTTTGTGATTAAAGACAGGTGGAGTAATTCTTGTGCATACTTGATAGTTAAATAAATTGTTTATAAACTGTCTACACAGGAACTTACTTAAAGTATTTAATGTACTACAGATTTAACAACTATATGTCTCATATTTATAATAAGTAGATTTTCAAGATATGGCAAGATATAAGGATGCCCATTGAATTGTTTACAATAGTAAGAAGAAAAATTGGATATAGATATGATATCTAATAATAAGTTATTATTTAAATAAATGTTGGCACATTCAAATAGTAAAGTATGCAGTAGTTATTTATTGTGTCAGATGATAGCGTAAGTATATTAATAAAAATTAAAATGATATAAAACAATTTTCAAAGCAATATGCATAAGATGCTGAAGATTGTTTTCATTTTAAAAGTCTATATATATGGTAGTAGGTAGACAAAAAGATAGACTTGCAATTGCTTTGTGGGTAGGCTTTTGGTGGCAGCTTCAATTTCATTGTTTGAGACTGAGCTGTTTAAATTTTCTAAGTCATCCTCCCTAAATTTGGCTAGGCATATGTCTCTAGAAATTTGTCAATGTCTTCATTCAATTAACCATTCTTTTAATAAAGTATGTTGCTTTCAGAAAATGTAAGCCATATAGTAGAAATGTAAACAAAACATTAAAATAATTATAGTTTTATAATCATGCATATTGCAGTTTTTCTTGAAAAGTGTTATATATCACATTCTTAGTGAAATATTATGGTGCCCATAATATTTCCATGCCTTTATATTAAAGTAATTTTGGGAGTGTTCTAGAAGGAACACAAGGCTTCATTTTATGGAAAAAATCAATAAAGCAATGCAAAGAAAATTGATGTTAGGCTAGATAGTTCTCTACTGAATTGTTTACATGGTCCTTGGGGAAAATAATCGAAAGAAAAAATACAAGTGACCTACCTTTTTTTTTAAAATTTTTTTCTTTGTTGTTAATGTTTTTAGATATACATGACAGTAGGGTGTATTTTGACATATTATACATACATGAAGTGCAACCCATTACAATCCTGATCCCATTTTAGTTGTTGAACATGATGTGAAGTTTCACTGGTGGTATGTTCACATGTGTGCCTAGGAAAGTTATGTCTGATTCATTCTATTGTATTTCCTGTCTCCATCCCTCTCCATTCCCTTCATTCACCTTTGTCTAATCCAATGAACTTCTATACTTCTCTACCCACATATCCAAAGCAACATTTGACCTTTGCTTTTTTAGTATTGGCTTATTTCACTTAGCATGATATTTCCAGTTCCATCCATTTATCAGCAAATACCACCACATCAATGTCTATAGAAGCTCAATTCATAATAGCCAAACTATGAACCCAAATTAGGTGCCATTCAACAAATGAATGGATAAAGAAAATGTTGTATATATACAAAATGGAATATTTTAATTGGACATAAAGAATAATTATAGCATTTTATCATAAGAGACAACTTTGTATCAACTTAACAATTCAGAATCTATATTCACATGTTGTTATGTATTTCCAAATATAGATGTGAATATATATATATATACCCATGATATATGATATATTTATTAACATATTGTTATATATATATATATTAAATAATAGCTATCTGAGCAAGTACATCTCCATAAATTCAAGTAAATTTGTATAAATATTAAAATAACTTTGTATCACCAATGAAATTTGTGTCAAAAATACAGCATTCAGTACTAAATTTGGTGGGGTTGACAACAACGGTTAAGTTTAGTTAAGAAAGAAAATGTCACATAACACTTTGAGAGTGGATGAAAGTAATCCAAAGTAATTAGATGCAATTTCTATCACCACAGCAATAGCTTCTGCAAACATTAAAGTATTTAGAAATCTATTATTGACTTAAAGTTTACCTTGTGATTAGATATCTGATAACAGAAATGAATTATGACTGAGTTCCTGAATTTCTACATTATTGCATAGGGACATTTCCATTCTTATGTGGAACTTTAAAAAGATAAGTGCAAACATTTGGGAATCATGAATAAAAAGTTATGCTTCAAGAAGGAAAGAGAACCTTATGCTTTTTTTGTGTTTCTGTTTATATTGATGAAGACCTAAAATAAGTGATTCCCAACAACATTACCTTTCTTGACTGACAGAAAAATATTAGCATTGGAAACCTTTTATAGTGGTAATTTAATTCAAAACAAATTATGCTAAACGTTTTCAATTCTAAATTCTAGGAAACTCTCATTTCAGGAAACACAAGAACAACTCAAAGAGAACAACTTTATAAGCATAAAAAACACACATTTTTTGACACTGATGATTCAGAGTTTGTGACAATTCTGACAGACTAAAGTCGAGCTTTTTGCAGAAAAAGAACATAAGAAAATGTAAATAAAATGCTAACCTGATTAAAGTACTTTCTAAAAACTGTCAGTTCTCCATACTATTTTAGAAGCACCTCTGGTTAATGAGTTTTACTCTTTAAAAATTGAACCTAGGGTTTTTGTGCTGTCTTTGAAACTGAAAGCTAAAGAAAACTGAGACAGTTACCATTACTTGAAGACTTCCAAAGGCATTAACTTTTAGCTTCCTGACAGTCCTTTTCATTTGTGACCATTCATAGTTCTTTCTAATCATGTTAGCAATAGCTTTCAAAAGGTTAAATGAACTATCTTGAAAATATTTTCAAGTTTGATCAGGTGTTTATTATAGTGAAAATGAATGAAGATAATAAGAAAGTATAAAATCAGATAGAAAGTGGATGGGAGGAAGCTGTAGCAAGGTAGAAGTTGAGAAATTAGAAAGGGGAGTGTGGGAAGAGAAACTAGAACAGGTTGTGTTCCAGAGGATTAGTAGAGTGGAACATCTTACCAAGTGTTGATGTGAAATGATATTCAATATTCATTCTCCTTTCAATTTTTTAAACATAAAAGGAAGAGTTAAATACTAATTTTCACTGTGTTTGGTTGCAAAACCAAGTTTATTGAAACCTTCTCCAGCCTCAATTTTAGTTGCATTTTTTCATACATATCCCCAAATACTTAGATTCTCTGTTTAGTGATGCTATTCAGCCACAGTATGAACATATAAAATGACATAAATACACTGTCTAGTTTGTTTTCTAAAAGCTGTCTTATAATAAGGTTACATTTTACCACACTCACTTATTTGTCATATACTTTTAAAATAGTCATTTTACAAGTCTACTACATTTTCCTTATGATGTTATGTGAGGGGCTGGGCTTATCAATACAACTCAAACTTAATAATATATTACACATCACAGAGGCCCTCAAAAATCAAATAATAAAGCAGGATCAAATGTCTAAGGATTTTACTAGGATAAATATCTGTGTGAAAGAAACATAGAGGGAGCTGGGTATAGCTGGCTATATAATAAAGTAACATGCAAATCTGACCCTGAGTGAAGAGAAGACAGGATGGCTGTTGATGTCTTGGTCATCCATGAACTCTGAAGGAGGTTTGACAATGCTGTCAGAGAATGTGCTCAAACTAAAGTTGCCCATCAAAGGGTGTCCATGTCTCCCAGGAACGGGCCTGCCTTAGTATTCCTGCCATTCTCAGTCATTAACTGGGAGCAGCCCATAGGACATGTGAAGTCACCATAAATGAAGTTGTGGATCTCAGATCATACAGCTTGGGACTACTGGTCCTTATACTACCCATAAAGGTTGGTCTCTGAGGCTTATTCTCGCAGCTCCCTTTGTACCACTCAAATCTACTTTCCACACAGGATTCTATGGGTCTTTACTCCTGAAGGAAATCGAGGAAGAGGAAGTTTAGTATATCCTGTTTCCCTTCTGGTGAATGGGGAGTCAGTCTCAAATCCCCATCTTATTGCTGATTTGCTCAAATCAATCTTGGTACCATTTGTCTAGATCCTTCAAGAGTCAGACCTTGAGATGTGACGAGATTAAACATGCAAATTCGTTGTTGGAGAAAACGCCTTTGTGGGATAAAATGGTGAGGGATCCAGATAAAGCTGGGAGAATCTTTAGACCACAATGTAAGTGAAAGATGCAGGAGATGGGGGGGCCAAGGGAGTTGCTCTTGACAGAGGTGCTTTCTAAAGATGATGTCAGAAAGTGTAGCAAGGAGTCTTCTGATTGGTCATCAGAATAGTCCCTGGTCTCTCAGGCGTAGGTAGCTCTTAATATCCCCGCCATGATCCTTCTCTGATTGAGAGCAGCTGTGAACTCAGAGCAAATGTCTCAAGAGATTTCATAGTGCAACAGCTCTACTCTTAGTTGCATTCTGTGTAGAGGGGGATACACAATGCTCATTCTCATGGCTTTCACATAGGGATGAACATTCATTTTTAAAGTACTTTCTAATTCCCCTCCCAATTTTTTCCTTTAAAAAATAATTTATAAACTTAGTAATTGTCCTCTGGTTGTTTTTTACAATATAAGTAAGTGGAAATAGCAAGGGGTTCCCAATGGGAAAAAAACTGAGTTAAATTTCTATCCTACTATGATATATCTTTTAGGACATATTAGATGACATCTCTGACTTGCAGTATGCTCATTTTAAAATGGCCAGTTTGCAGGCTTGTGTCAAAAATAAATAAAACCAGGTTTGAAACCAATCAGAACATTATATACTATTTTTTTTTTTGCTTACTGTATCTCTTCTTTTCCCCCTTCCCCAACTCCATGTTCTTTCCATGAGAATGTTCAGTTCATGAGTCTGAGGGGGCATTTCTGAATTGTTCACTGCTATATCACCATTGCCGGCATATCTGATACATAGTAGACATTTAAACAATGCCTGAGTGTGATTGTATTAATCCCTATGTAGAAGCCAAAAATGACCTCTCTACTAGAAAAAAAATTCAGGAAAATAATGAAAGAAGGCATAATGGTAAAATATTTCTGAGACCATTTGAGCAGGGATGTGAAAGCCATGAATGTGAGGCTAGGGCTGTGGAGCAGCAGTGGAGAGCTTCCCTAGCATATGGGAGGTGTGAGGCGCTGGGTTAGATCCTCAGCACCACATTAAAATAAATAAATAAATAAATAAATAGGGATATTGTGTCCAAGTACAACTAAAAACTATATTAAGAAAAAGAAAGCCATAAATGTAGAAATCACATGTAGTTATTGTTCATCTATATTATTTCATTGCAAATGTTTGTTCTCTTACCCAACAAACATTTACTGTATTACAGATACTGTACTAGACCTACAAACTTGCACACATTTGGAAGTAAAGTTGGCTCTCTATTTCTAGCAAGCTTTATTAAGTTGTAAACTAGAAAAAACCAAATCATTATTAGAGTTCCATTCTTGACACTGAACCTCCTTTATTTTATACAAGTGTGAGTTATTATGCCTGGCCTGCCAGTATGCTGAAGGCCCTGGTTTTTCAAAGGACTGTGAACTCTCTTTCAGTAGTTATATCAGGGTAAGAGTATATCTTCTCAATAGTAAACAAGTTTCTATCAAGAGTTTGTGATAGTTCAGTATTTGAGCAGAAAGAAAATCAGGCTGTCATTGTAGATTGTGCAACCCACTGAGCAGTGACCATGTCTAATTCTGTGTTCAGTATTTGATTTTTAAGTAAAAGAAGAATGAGACAATTTCATTTCTGACTATTGGAGTTTCTCATTTGAAGAAAAATAAAGTTTTCACCAGATGTTTGTAGAAAACGACACAATAGGAGTTTAGGTCTTAATTTAAAACATATGAGTCTTTCTTTTTTTGTAATAATTATTCATTTCAGATTTCTGATTGATTTTACCAATGTAATACCTTCCCTGGCATATATAAGAAATGTTATAAAAGTTTTGTTTATCTTAAATATTAAAATAGAGAAATATATTTTGAATTGATAACTGTATTAATTAAACCCTGACTGTAGCTCATTTAAAAATGAGTAATTAAAATTTTACCAAGTAATATTATATGTGTAAAATGGCATATATTTAATTATAGTGAATCTACATAATTTTCCCATGCATCTCTTCTTTTCCATGTATCTCTTCTTTTTTTTTTTTTTTTAAGTCTTTCTCAGGATAATATACATTATCAAACTAGCTTTACAAATTATATTTTGAAAAGAAAAATGTTATTGCTGAGTATTATTCCATTTTACATATGTGCCATAATATGCTTATTATTTCATCTATTGATACATATTAAATTGTTCCCAACTGTGGCTATGATAATTTAATATTTTCAGTATAGCTTTCATTATCATTTTTATACATGTCTTTTTGTGGATATGTTTTTCAATTTCTCTTCAAAAAGTATCTAAGAGTAGAATTTCTGCATCATATGGCAAGAATATTTTTAGCTTTGTAAGAAATTCCAAATTGCTTTCTAAAGGGACTAAACCATCTTTTGTTCCCACTGGCAATGCATGACAGTGAGTTCCTCTCCTCCTTCAAGGATATCTGTTATCACATATCTTTCCATTTTTAGCCACTCTTAGATGTATATAATGGTATCCCATTCTGATTTGTGAAACAATTTGGACATATCTCAAAAAGTTTAAACCAAGTGAAATAAATCAGACACAAAAGAGCATATACTATATGATTCCAATTATATGCAATTCTAGAATAAAAGTCTTATCTGTAGTGTCAGAAAGTTGATATATAGTTGTTTGCTGTCACAGAGACAAGGAGAACCTGAAAGGCAACAAAATCAAGGAAATTTTTGTGGATTGTGTAAATATTCCATATTTTTATTATAATAGTTAATTGCGTTTGTGTGTATATATATACACACATATGCATGAATATTTATTAGATTTAATTAGATTATATCATGAAAATATGTTCATTTAATTGTAGTGGTTATACATTAATAATAGTGATATAATGGGGGCTGGGGATATGGCTCAAGTACTAGCACACTCGCCTGGCATGCGTGAGGCACTGGGTTCGATCCTAAGCACCACATAAAAATAAAATAAAGATATTGTGTCCACGTAAAGATAAAAAATATTTTTAAAAAGTGACATAATGGGACATATGCCTACTTTCAATTCTTAGGAATATGAAGCATTTTCAGAACATAAAACAAGGATATAGGCAAAGCACAAAACCAAGCACTGTTCCTTCCAAAGAAGCATGTCTGTAAAAACTGTCTGAATGTCATTCATTCTGTCAGACTAAAATCCTTAGAGCTGAGGTGGTCAGTTGTCTCATATTCTGATATTTTTAGTTTACCAAAATCTGGATATATATTAATGATAATTAAATTAATACATGTAGTTCATAAAAATCAATGGAAAGGGAAAGAGCATCCATCATTCCACCACCTAAAGGCAATTACAGCTCATATTTTGGAGTATTCTTCCATTTTTAATGCAATTTTTACATGCCTCAGATAATATGGTAAGTGCTATTTTGTAAGTACAGTTTCACTCAATATTAAATCATTAGCATTTTTCTCAAGTCATCAAACATTCCATAAACATCATTTTAATAACTGCATAATAGTTCATCATGCCTGTAGCATAATTAACTATCACTCCTTTAATGGCATTTACATATTTTTAAAAACAGGAGGCATTTTGCCTAGCCCATTGAAAGTTCTCAAAAATTGTTGTTGGATGAATGAATGAATGAATTATAAACAATGTTGTGAAGAACATCTCTGTGCTCCAATTTGAATTTTGTGAGAATCTTGATAAATTCCTAGAACTAGAATGTTTGAGGCAAATGCATAAAAAGAGTTAAAGGCACTTGAATCACCTGTAAGGAACTTTTATATTGGGAGAAAAGACAAAAGTGATAGTATATATGGGTTTTCCAAAGTTAACAAAGGCATATTTTAAAATAATTAAATATGTTTTAGATAGTTACCATTCATTTCAACTATTTCTCTTAATAGTGTACCAGTGTAATTAATTAAAGGCAAAATTCACTCTCTTAATCTCTTTCTCTCTTTTTATAAAACAACGTCATGGCCAGGTGTGATGATGCATGACTGTAATTCTAGTGACTTGGGATGCAGAGGCAGGAGGATTGCAAATTTGAGGCCAGTCTCAGCAACTTAGCAAGACTCTAAGCTAAACTCAGGAAGACCCTGTCTCAAAAACTAAAAAAAAAGGGGGGGGATCAGTGGGGATGTGGCACAGTGATTAAGCACCCCTGGGTTCAATCTCCAGTACCAAAACAACAACAACCACTACCAATCTTATTGTAGTCCTATATCTAAGAGTGTCTTTGTTTTACATTGCACTTTGCCCCTCCATTTTTTCTTTTTTATCTTTTTTTTTTTTTAGGTTAGCTTCTAAATTCAAGACTGTTTCTTGATTTTGGCTTTGAGTGCTGTTTTGGTGCTACTTTCTTTCATCTACTTTGGTCTTTTTAGAAATTTGCTGCTACTTTGACTCTTACTGAGTTACATACCATGAAAACACGTAACTTAACTGTTGTGGTGGTGGTAGAGTTTACAAATTTTACTTGATAATCTCTGCTCTATGTGAATCTTCTCTGGTTTATTTTCTCAAATCAGTGTCCATCATGAACCTGTCATTGCTTTTTGTATCAGTTCCTTTTTTGTATCTATTTTGCTAAGTCAAACTTTCTCATTGCCTTATGGGGCAATCATCTGGAGCAACTGAGAACTGGTTCCTTGGTCAGAGAACTGCCGGCTGCTGGCCTCTGCACCCCAGCCCCTTCTGATTCTGATTTTGGCCCTTGATGTGTGGGTAGGGGCTCTTTATTCTGGAGCATTGAGGAGCTAAAAAAAAGATTTTCTTACCCTACTGCTGTTAGCACATTGATCCCTTAATTTCTTCATTTAAAGCATTTTCCAATTTTGCTATTTCCAATTCCCTCTTTAATTCAGAGTTTTGGACCAGTTGCTTGACATAAACCTCTTGTGATTTACTTTAAAATTATTCTTTCCTGGAATAAAAGTCCCCTTTTAATTACATTTTCAGAATAAAATTATGTCATGTACCTTATTTAACTCATGTTCAGGCATTAGGTCCATACCTATATAACCAAAATAACCAAAGTAGTATGCTATCTTATAGTATGTTTTAGTTATCATTAAGAATTAAATGCATGTGTTGTATACATAGCTTGACTGGCTTTTGCAAGGATGAGTCTGAGAAATGTAAATAAAGTGATTGGAACAATTCAAATGATTAAGTGACAGCATCTCATATTTCACATTTCACATATATTATAACTTAGAATGAAACATTTATTCTTTTACTCCTTTTGAATAGTTCAATAACTTTCTATTTTATTGAACTTTAGAAATTTTATGCATATTTTTGAAGCTTATTAGAATAAAACTTATTCACAGCTTCTTTCTGGGATATGTATTAAAATAGAGGTAAAAATTTGAATGCTTTTGTAGTTAGTAAGACTCAAATATGTTACAAGGTCATGTTGTTAACATTTGGCAGTGAATAGAGCTTGTAATATCCTGAAACACAATTCAAAGCTTTTTAGGCTAATCAATTGTGATACTCAATTATATAGATGAGGTAAGAGATAATACATAAGTGGGTAGACAAAAATTATAGCAAAATTCCCCTGGCAGCTGCCCATTTCCTTGATTCTATTGCTAAGCTCTCAATGAGGGCGTATCAGGACTACTGGCTGAGTGACGGTCAAGGATTCTGGGAAAACAGTTGTCGCTCAGACTATTTTACTTGACAGTCTTGAGCACTGAGGTCACTGACCCAGCAGAAGAAAAGTAGACCCAACAACAGTGGCAAGCAGTACATTTGACATTCTTTGCCCTCTTTTTTACATTCATTTTGATTTTGATTCACCCTAAATCTTTTCATTTTTTGACAACATAGAAATTCATGTTGTTTCTGGGCCTTAGCAGGATGCAAGTAAAAAGATACCTGTAGAACTGTAAAATTCAAGATAGAATGAAAGCTATTTTAGGCCAGGGTTTGTTGATTTGATGATAAAGTCTGACTTCTGTCATGAAATAAAAATGAATTTCCCATTTTTCTACTAAGATCCTTTTCTGGTTCCATCACCCCATCCTGGATCCCACACTGCATTTAGTTGTTATTTTTCTTTTGTGACCCTGATCAATTGGTGACTGTCCCTCAGTCAATACTCATCTTTCATGACCTTGAAAGCACTGAGGAACAGGTGTTTTGTAGAATTGTGGGTTTCCTTGTGTTTTCTCAAGATCAGAGGGAGGCTCTGCAGTTTGGGCAATGCCACATAAATGGTGCTGGCTCCTTCTCAGCTCCCCATAATAAGAGGCTCAAGTCATCAACATGTCTGATGACTAGTGGTGTTGACCTTGATCACTTAGTTAAGTTGATGTCTAAAGGTTTTATCCACTATAAAGTTACTATATTTTCCTTTTGAATTAATAAATATTTTGGGGAAAATACTTTGAGACTAACTGCTCCCCATTTTTCTTCAAATGTTCACCCACGAATGATAGCACCTGTTGCTGGATCACCACTCACTGCTGAGGTGACATCTTAGCAGTGATATTTTATTTCCCCCTTTTCCCCTTAACTATAAGGGAAAGCTAACCCTTCTCTATTTATTTATGCATTCAATTATTTACATCAGTATGGATCAAGAGATGTTTACTTGAGGCTGGGGAGCCAGGATACACACCTGTAATCTCAGTGATGTGGGAGGCTGAGGCAGGAGAATCACAGGTTAGAGACTAGCTTCAGCAATGGAGCGAGACCCTCAGCAACTTAGAGAGACCCTGTCTCAAAACAAAAAGGGCTGGGGATGTGGCTCAGAGCAAGAGTGCTCCTGGATTCAATTCCAGTTCTGCAATCAATCAATAAATAAATATCCAGTGCTATCATTATCTATTTTCTGCTCAAATTGTTTCTACTTTGACTACTAGAACTTTTCTTGAGTTAGCTCCTGTGTTCTTTTGACAAGTCCCACCCCCCACTTTTGTGAATGCTTCCTTCTCCTCTGGCACCACAAGATAGTCCAGCCTTATCTTTCCCTGCCCCTGTCCAGTTTCAGACATTTCTCCAAGGAGCTTTGTTCCCTCTTGTTGGGGAATGGTATTAGAAACCAAGATCCAATGCTTGATGTGGTCACTGATACTGGGATGTCATTGCTTCTAGGTCTCCGCAGCTGACAGAGCTGGGGAACATGTGTGTATATACTAGCCAATTGTGCTGCAATTAAAAAATGTAATTTACTCTTGTTCTTCCCTCAAGAGATCTACTTCATTTCCTGTAACTGCCTCATGGTATTCCTTGGCAGGGATGGAGCAAAATCTTATTTAACTAGTCCCTGAATGGTGGCTATTCATATTATTATACATTTTCTTCTTTTCTTTCTGTACTGGGGATTGAACCCAGGGGTGCTTTACCACTGGGCCACACTCCCAGCCCTTTTCTCTCTCTTTCTCTCTCTCTTTCTTTAAATTTTAATGTAGGATCTTGCTAAGTTGCCAAGGCTGACCTCCAACTTTCAATCCTCCTATCTCAGCCTCCCATGGCCCTGGCCTTACAGGTGTGCACCAGGGTGCCTGGCTACATTTCCTTTTATATTACCAAAGTGCTCTAATTTCTATGTGTACCAATTGCCAAGTGCTTCTTTGGGGCAGACACCAACATGTGAAACTGTTGGGCCAAAGGACGTGGGCATCTGAAATGTTGATGGTAGCTGTCAGTGTGCCCTCCGAGGGAGCTGTACTCAATGGCAGTCCACCATTCAAGCTCATGCATGTGCCACCAGGACCCGAACTTCCACATCCTCCACCTCCCAGTACTGTCTCCTATTTCTAGGCTATCACTCAGTCTCAGTGCACTCCCTACCATTTTTCCTGATGCTTCCAGATCTCTGACTCTGCTGTTTTTTTTCCTCCCTGGGATACCCTTACTCTCTTACAGCAGGATAAACTTCTACTCCTACTTCAAGGCCCACCTCAAACCGTGCCTCTGGGTGCAGTCTTTCTGAGTTTGCTATCCAGGCAGACAATGGGGGACTCCCTTCTCACTGCTCCTGGTGTGACCTCTCAGATCACAGCTGGCAGTTGAGGGAGCTGGCTGTCTCTCTCTCCAGCTTCTCTGTGATCTCTGTGGACTGACCTACCCAGTCTGGACACAGATAAGTCCCCTGAAAACATCTGCTGAATGAGTGCCTGAGTTACCCGTTGGCTACAGATAGAAATTTTCTATGGACTACTTTTGCTTGTTAACTAAGCATAGGGTCTGAGACCTGGGGTTTGATTTGTTATTGTTGTTGTGTTAATGATTATATGTGGGTTTTTTTGTACCTGGGATTGAAACCAGTAATGCTTAACCCCTGAGCCACATCCCCAGCCCTATTTTGCATTTTATTTAGAGAAAGGGTCTCACTGAGTTGCTTGGGGCCTTGCTCAGTTGCTGAGCCTGACTTTGAACTCCTGATCCTCCTGCCTCAAACTCCTGAGCCACTAGGAGAAATCTAGGTTTTTAAAAATGTCCCATTTCAAACTCATTTTCCCTTCCACACCTCACTCCCATGTGTATACTCACAGCCTGCCACACATATATAATCAGGCGTCCTCCCAAGCCCCAGTGGGTGGTGTGTTTGAGTGTGCAAGTGGGGGTGTGAGGATGTCTGTGTGTAATAAAGAGAAAAGAAAGCGAGGAGAGGGAGAAAGAGAAACAGGAGAGAGGAATGACAGAGACAGAGAGAGACAGATTGACTGTTGGAAGTAAAACTTTCCCAGGTTGCCCTGGGGCTGATAATCCCTTTTAAAGAAGGGGCATTAGCAATTGGGACCTGTCAATATGCCACTTACCTCTGTGGCCAAGAAAGACAGAGCTGCTCTGCAGAAAGGAAAATATTTGCTAACGATAGAGGCAAATGCCAAGCAGGTTTCTCTGGGAAGGTCAAAGCCACTAGATTGGTACCTAATTTTTCATCCCCTGTCTCAGGCCCCCATGGAATGGCATTTCAAGTCTTCCAGGTAACTCCCCAGTGGTCCCAAACCTGGGAGCCATATTTTATATTTCTGTCTCCCTCACCCCCACATCTATTTGATCACCACAACAAAACAGTCTCGCTACGAGTCCCTCCCATTGCCTCCAGGCCCCAATGCTGTCACCCAAATTCAGTTGCCCACCGTGTCTTATTACTGCTGATACAACAGCCTCCTCATTATCCTCCTGCTTCAAATTCCACCCTTCCTAACCCAGTAGCCACCAGGGATCAGAAAAGTCATCCAAAAATGCAAATCTGATCTTTCTTGCACATTCTGTGGGTTATAGGTTCAAGTTCAAAATATATTCAAGGTGATGTTCATAGTTCAGAAGCAAGTCAGTACATAGTGGTCCTTATATGCTGGGCACTGGGAGGGAAAGGGGAACCAACATCATCTCAGTTCTCAAAAGGACCCTGCCAAAATGTGTCGACCAGCTAGCTCATCTTTCTTCAATATGCAGCACGAGGCCCTGACTCCCTGTGGTATCATGGGACACAGTAGAGACCTCAACTACTCTTTGGACAGTTAGGCTACAAGTTCGTTAGTGTCTTCCATGGTGTGGATGTAGATTGTCCCTGTCAAAACCCGTTGAAATTTGGTTGCCTGTGTAGCAGTGTGGAAAGGTGGGTCCTTTAAGGGGTAGTAATGTCTTTCTTGAAAGACTGGATTAGTGCTCACAGAAGTGCATTTGTTCTATTGAGAGCAGATTGTTGTAGTGTGTGGCTCCCTCTGTCTCCTCTCTCTTCCACATGTTGGTTTGCTCTTCCAGCTTTTGCAACACTTATGGAATAGCCTTTGCCAGGTGTGACTGCCCAAACTTAAACTTCCCTGCCTCCAGAACCAGTAGTTAAATAAAACCTATTTTCATTATAAATTACCTGGTTTCAGGTATTTTGATATGGCAACAGAAAATAGACTAAGGTAGTATTGCACTCTCTGTTGAAGCCCATGACCTATCACATGACCTATCACAGCTTGTGACCTGATACATAGCAGAAGGCCTCATAATTATCAATGGATTGGATAAATGAATGGATGAATGTGTGGATGGATGGAAAGAGGATGGGTGGATATATGTATCTGTGTGTGTATGCATGTATGTGTGTATGAATGAGTTAGGAGTGGGAGAGTGGGTGGATGGGTGTTTGATTACAAGGCCTGAGGAGGTGGACGTATGGCTAGATAGGCAGGTTGACTGGGTCTAATAAGCTGTAGTAGCATAGGTCAAAAAAAATCATGGAATGTCATAAAATTAAAGAATAGTAGAGGAAAAAAACAGACTCAGAGGCTTTTTCAAAGTCACACTTCAGTCAGCTACCTTAAGAATCAGGGGTAACTATCCTCCCCATTTTACAGATTAGCAAAAAGTGGCTCAGGGATGTGAAGTGACTTGCTTGAGGTAGCATTAGTAATCAGCAAGGCAGGGATTTCAATTCAGGATGGCTTGGCCCCAAAGCTCATGTTCTCTCCACAATCTCACATCAAAAATTGAATGGGTATCCCATCATATCATTCTGAGAGGTGGAGATCAGATATGGATTTACATCTGACAAATCCAAATTTAAGACTAATGGTTTAATGTTCCTTGGCTTCCCTCTCTCCCTCCTTTTTTTTCTATAGTGGGACATTCTACCAATACACCCAGGGGTGCCCTGCCACTGACTTACATCCCCAGCTCTATTTTTTTTTTTAATTTTGAGATAGGGTCTTATTACGTTGCCAAGCCTGGCTATTATGTGTTAACATTTTATTTTATCCTTCCTCTTTCTTTGTTCTTTTCTTTTTTACTTTCTTTCTCTTCCTTCCTTCCTTCCTTCCTTCCTTCCTTCCTTCTTTCTTTTTTCTTTCTTTCTTTCTTTCTTTCTTTCTTTCTTTCTTTCTTTCTTTCTTTCTTTCTTTCGACAGGGGAGGTTTTCCACTGAGCCACATCCCCAGTCATTTTGTTTTTAATATTTTTGAGACAGGTCTCATTAAGTTGCATTGGGCAACACCAAACTGCTGAGTCTGGCCTCAACATTGCAATTCTCTTTCCCCAGCCTTCCGCTAGGATTACAAGTGTGCACATGCTTGGCCACTGTAACATTTTCAGTCTTTTATTCATTTAAAGTATTTGTAGCTGGGCACTGTGGTACGTGCTTGTAATCCTGGTGACTCAGAAGACTAAGACTGAGGCAGGAGGATTGCAAGTTCAAGGCCAGCTCCATCAACTCAGCAAGGCCCTAACATACTTAGGGGAGACCCTGTCACAAAATTTAAAAAAAAATCAAAAGTTCTTGGCTGGGGTTGTACCTCAGTGGCAGAGCAGTTGCCTAACATGTTTGAGGCACTGGGATTGATCCTCAGCACCACATAAAAAAAATAAAGTTATTTCAAAAAAGTTCTGGGGATGTGGCTCAGTGTTAAAGCACCCCTGGATTTAATCCCTAGTGTATACATATGCAAATGTGTGTGTGTGTGTGTGTGTGTGTGTTTATTTCCAGAGTATCCCCTCTTTGTGTATGTGTATGTACAGGCAATGAGTGGGGTTAGACAGAAATGAGTTTCAATCTTGGCTAGCTTGTGAAATAAGTGTTGCTATTCCCATTTTACAGACGAAGAAACAGAGGCACTGAGAGGTCATGAGTGCCTCGGTTTCCTCATCTGTTAAATGAGGAAACACTCCTTTCATAAGATGGCTGTTGATGTTAAAAGGCCTATAAATCACTGAGCAACCCCCCCCCCACACACACACACACACAAACGCTGAATGCCTGTCCTGGAATCAGACAGGGTGACACATGGGTGGGCCAAGTCTGTGTGGTCCCTGGCTTCACCCTCAGGGAGCTGAGTAAAGGACACAAAAGTTATAGAAATCAACAGAGAGTCCATGGAATGTGTTATAAAGGGCATAAAACAAAACCAAGAGAGAAATCCCAGAATGATAAATCTAATTTAGATGGGGTGTTGGTGCAAAGTATGATTTTTTTGAAAAAATGACATCTCAGCTGTGATTTTAAGAATGAGAAACAGACAATGCAGACAGAAAGAACATCCCAGGCAGACTAAGTAGCAAATGCAAAGGTCCTGAGGTAGGATTGAGCTTGGTGAGCCCCTAGTACAGCAGAGATGGAAGTGGAGCCAGGAAAAAATCCTCGTAATGGCAGACAGCAGTAAGCTCGGGGGCTCAGCTTTTTTTGAAATATCATGGAATCAAAAGGAAAATTTGAAGCAGGAAAGGGATCTGACCTGCTTTACACTTTTAAGAGGATTCCTTGCTGGGTGGAAAGTAGTTTGTAGAGGGCAGGGCAAGGGAGAGACCTGAAGTCCTTACAAGGAGCCATTTTCTGAATTCCAGGAAAGAAGAGGCGGCACCTCCTTTGCACCAGGGTGGTGACAGTAAAAGTGGAGACAGTGGAGTTCATCCATCTGAGGTATTCCTTGACTCTTCTTTCTTAAGCACCTCACATCCCTTTTGTCCCCAAACCTCTTGTCTGTATCTTTAGAACCTTCCCCAAACCACCCCCTTCTCAGCATCTCACTGTCTGCCCTGCAGGTGACCCTTGGCCCCTGCTCTGCACAGCCTTGTCTTCTGCCTGAAGGCCCCGAGCCTGGAGTCCTAGTTAATCCAAGTCAGATCCCTCCCACGGCTCCCTGTGCCCTAGAGCAAGCCAAAGGCCAAAAGCCCTCGACCCTGGGGCCCTCATTCCTTTCTGCCTTCAAATCTTTTTCCTCTCCTCTCAGCTCCTGTGGAACAGGACACATGGTCTCTTGGTGGTGCAGCATGTCACCTGCATGGGAACTTTGCATGGATTGTTCTATCTGTCCAGAATGGTCTTCCCCAAGACATATAGCTGCTTTGCTGCCATCTCTGCAGAGCTTTCTGAAGTGTCATTTTCTCTCTGTGACCTTAAACTTGTAACCTCCCCTCCGACAGCTTGACTCTTTTTCTTCCTGCTTAATTTTCCCCCATAGCACTTTTTAAGAACACAACACTGTATTATTTTAACTTAAAATATCATTAGAGATATTCATATTATAAAGTAAATGTGGAGATAAGCAAAAGAAGGAGAATAAAAGGATAAAGAAAATATTTGTATACCATCTTATTATCATTATTATTAAATGCTTGAATCTTTTTATTTGTATATGTTCACTATACATCTCAATGGCCATTTCGCCTATCATTTAATGGCAGCCATTATAAATGACAGTGGAATGCATTACAATTCTATTACATGTATACAGCACAATTTTTCATATCTCTGGTTGTATATAAAGTAGATTGACACTGATTCGTGTCTTCATACGTGTACTTTGGATCATGATGTCCATCACATTCAACCATCCCTGCTAGCCCATGTCCCCTCCCTTCTACTCCCACCCCTCCACCCTATCTAGAGTTCGTGTACTCCTCCTATTCTCCCCCTCCGTACCCCATTAAGAGTCAGCCTCCTTTTATCAGAGAAGACTATCAGCATTTTTTTTTGGGGGGGGGATTGGCTAACTTCACTTAGCATTATCTTCACCAATGCCATCCATTTACCTGCAAATGCTATGTTCTTATTCTCTTCCCGTAGCACTTTTTTACCATTAGTCACACAATATATTTTAAATATGTTATTTACTTTTTGCCTCCTGTCACTGCATTTTGGACTCCATAAGGAGAGGGATCTTTTTCTATGTTGTTCACTGATGTGTCTCAAACAGTACTTGCACATAATATATGCTCACTAAGTAAGCGTTGAATAAATACATCACTGGAGGAAATGAGAGGAGAAAGCTTTGCTTATGTTGTAAATCTAGATACATACAAGTACAGACTACCGCCAGTTTTATTATCATGTGTATGTATGTGTGGAAGAAGCTGTTGTTGTGCTCAGGGAGTGGAAATATCATTTATCATTTCCACTAACATCCTTCTCAGCAAATGTCAGCTGTTCCCTCTCTTTCTATGGTGGTTGGTATGGAAGGCCTGCTTTCAAATGGTCAGCCTGAGCTGGGCATGGTGGTGAATGCTTGTTATCCCAGCAATTTGGGAGGCTGAGGTAGGAGGATCATAAGTTTGAGGCCAGATTCAGAAATTTAGTGAGGTTCTAAGCAACTTAGTGAGACTCTTTCTCAAAAAAAAAGTGGGGACTTTACCTAAGAGGTAAAGCACCCCTGAGTTAAATCTTCAGTAACACACACACACACACACACATACACACACACACTCACACACATGGTCAACCCACCAAGTATTGTTTGTATTTGTTATAGTCCTTCCCGACCTCAGCTATGCAGGTGTGCATACAGGTATGATCGTGAACTCACACAGATGTGCAGCTAATATCTGGCCCTGGTGGCCCCACCAGCACCTTCAACAAGCATCTGTGCCTTCGATGAGGGGTGCTGATGTTAGCTTTGGTCCTCCCATGAAACAGAGCCTTCCCTGATCTGGGCCTCCAGAGCCAGACTCCTATGGGTTCTCATCCCAGTCTTGCCCATTCTACGCAGAGCACCTTAGGGCAGTGGACTCGTGTCTCTGAGTTCCGACTTCACCCCCTTCCCCCGGGGCTTCTGGGAAGGTGGCACAAAGCAAGTGGAAATGAACATGTTCCACAACTAGGAAGCAAGAAAGGCAGGCCGCAGATTTCACTGATCCCTCTCAGAACAGGGCATGGTGCAGGACTGAGGGCCAATCACTTTCCGTGAGGTCTCCCTGAGGAAGGCAGACACCAGGCTGTCCCCAGGGCTGAGCAGTGGGCGTCAGGGGTGGTGACTGAATTTGCTACATGCTCCCTTGGGCCCCACACAGTGCCAGGCACACTCCATGTCTCAGCTCAGCCCTTCTCCACAGTAGTTCCAAGTGCCATTATGGATCCACTTTATCAGTGAGAAAATGGAGGCCTAGGGAGGAGGACTCACACCCTGAATCTGTTCTGATTCTGGAGCCTGCCACATGGAGTCAGCCAGACCAGAGGGGGATGTCAGGCTAAGAGGCAGCTCAGGGGCGTGGACAAGCAGACTCCTATCAGGGGAGCAGTGTCCCAGTAGGAATTCAGACAGTGCCTGAAACCCCAAAGCCATTTCCAAACCCTGGGAAATGGCCTAGAGTTTGGGCTGGCATGCTCTGTGTGGATGCTGTGGGAGGGGAGCTGACAAGGCCTCCTCCCTGCCCCATCCCAAGACACTCTGAATGGGTCACAGAACTTCAGCAAAAGGGAGGCAGAGGAGGCCTTATATATCTCCCTCTCCCAGCCACTCATGGGAATCTCCTCATGTTGGATACCCTGCTCCCCACCCCAAGAGGAGGCCCTAGGTTAACAGATTCTGACTTCAGCCATTTGGGGTAAGCTCTGGGCATTAGGAATTTCACCAGCTCTCGAGTAAAGTCGAATGCTCACACTCAACTGCTCCTACTTTGCTTTCCACACCACACACAACATTTTACGGTTGCAGAAGCAGAGGCCCACAGAGAAGAGTCTCAACGGAGGACACTCACCCTTCAACTCAGGTTTATGAATCTGTTTAGGGCTCAGTCACATGGAAAGGCCTTCCTCAGTGTACGAACGAGGGAGGTGAGAGGGCCCTCAGAGCTACAAAACAGTGTGAAGACAAGAGTTCTGATTGGCAGAAACTCAGAGCATCCCATACTGTGCTGGAGGCCCTCGCCCCAGGTGTAGCCTCTCCTGCATCTGGGGGCTGGGAAGAGTCCGGGGAAAGGAATGAAGAGTCTGGATTTAGGTCTCACAGCAGCCACTAGCTCTTTTTGGATCTTGGACGAGTCATTTTTCCACTCTGGGCCCCACTGTTCCCCATTGACAAAATGGAAGGAGACTTAAATATTCCTTAAACAAGGATTGTTTTTTGAGTTCTGGCATACTCCAGTTCTAGAAAAGATAACATTTAAGTAACATTTAACCTGCATTATGGGTGGTGCGCACCTGTCATCCCAGCGGCTCAGGAGGCTGGGGGCAGGAGGATTGCCTGTTCAAAGCCAGCCTCAGCAACTTAGTGAGGCCCTAAGCAACTTAGTGAGGCCATATCTCAAAAGAAAAAAAAAAGAAAAAAAGCTGGGGATATGGCCCAGCGCTTAAGTGCCCCTGGGTTCAATCCCTGGTAGGGGAAAAAAACAGACATGAATTGTGATTTTATTTTTTGGGGGGGTTTACCAGAGAATGAACCCACAGGCACTTAACCACTAAGCCACAACCTCAGCCCCCTTTTTTTTTCCTCAGCCACCCCCCTGCTTTTATATTTTATTTAGACACAGGGTCTCATTGAGTTGCTTATGTCCTCACTAAGGAGAATTGTGATCTTACCTGTGTTCAACATGTCTGAGCTGCAGCTTCCTGTTCTGTAGAATGGAAATCATTGCAACACAATCTTGGCTCCCTTCCTTGCTCCTCGTAGAGCTATATTCTGCCTCCCCTAAACTGTTTGGGGACATGGAGTGGAGGGGCTGCAGTTGATTCTACTCAGAAGCTTGTGTATCTCTGATCCTCATTCCAACTGTTGCTCCCCACCCCTGAGCCCAAAACCAGGGTCAGATGGAGGGGAGGCTTTGAGGCAAATGGATCCAGCAAGGTTGGAGGGAGGGCTGCAGGCAGGCTCTGTGTTTCCACTTAAGGCCATCTGTGGGATGGTGGGCCTGCAGCTGGCTCCCTTCCTGCCTCAATGCCCCCTCAGAATTGCTTTCACTAGCCGGGTGCCATGGTGCATGCTGCCTGTAATCCCAGTGGTTTAGGAGGCTGAGGCAGGAGGGTCATTAGCTCCAAACCAGCCTTAGCAATAGTGAGGCCCTAAGTAACTCAGTGAGACCCTGTCTCTAAATAAAATACACAATAGGGCTGGGGATGGGACTCTATGGTCCAGTGTTTCTGGGTTCAATTCCTGGTACCAAAAAAAAATCCTTTCATAGACCCTACTGTTATGTGGAAAGTAGAAGTTTTTTTTTTTTTTTTTTTTAAAGAGAGAGTGAGAGAGGAGAGATAGTGAGAGAGAGAGAGAGAATTTTTAATATTCATTTTTTAGTTCTCAGTGGACACAACATCTTTGTTGGTATGTGGTGCTGAGGATCGAACCCAGGCCGCATGCATGCCAGGCGAGCGCGCTACCGCTTGAGCCACATCCCCAGCCTCAAGGAAAGTAGAAGTTAAGTCAGCAAGCTGGCTTGGGGACAGGAACAGAGAGACAGCAGGGCCTGAAACTTGGAGGACTGGGGCTCTTACTCAGCTCTGGTGAGGAAGAGGGCGAAGCCAGCTTTAGGTGTGTGAAGGAACAGGCCCTGGGAGTTAGAAACCACAGAGAGGGCTTCTCTTTCTCTCATTGGGTCTCAACAGCACTTAGAATACCTGCCACCTTTTACCATTGACCTTCTGTGAGCCAGGTGATTTGTCCCTGTGTTTGTGTTGAATGCCTCCAACAGCCCTGAGAACAAGGAGGGAGTCTTATTAGTCTCATGTTACACATATTGCAGAAAAAGGTGCTGGAACTCAGAGAGGGAAGAGAGTTGCCCAAACTCACAGAGCCAGTGCCACACCATCTAGAGTGCAATCAGGACAGGCAACTATTTTTTTCTTTCTATTTTTTTTTTTTTTTTTTTTGGTACCAGTGATTACACCAGGGACACTTAATCACTGAGCCACATCCCAGCCCATTTTATTTTTTATTTTGAGACAGGGTTTCACTAAGTTGCTGAGGCTGACTTTGAACTCACAATCCTCCTGCTTCAGCCTCCCAAACTGCTGGGGTTGCAGGCATGCACCACCATGCCTGGCCTCTGCAGATGACTTCTGAGCATCTATCTTTTCAACCCAACCCAAAGGCCTCCAATAATAGCAATAGAATTGACACAGAATTTTCTACATGCAAGACACTGTCCTAATTGTCTCCTGTGGGTACATTTACTCATTGAATCTGAACCTCAGTACTATGAGGTGGCTACTATCATGAGGTACAAATGAATAATCTGAAGGTCAGAGTATCCAAGTCACTTGCTCCTAAAGGCATACACAAATCAGCTAATACACAAGGCAGGCCTTAGGGCCACACTTACCCTCAACACAGTGCATAACAGACATTTCTAAAGAAGGGTTAGGCCTTAAAGAAGAAAGAATGCAATCTCACAGGCACAATCATCCCCTGGGTGCCCCCCACTCTACACAGCTCAATTGAGGCTTGTGCTCTCCCCCGGGTGGCCCTTCAAGATTGTGTATCCTTGGGCAAGGCCGTCACTTCAGCCACCCTTCTCAGAGCCTTGGTTTGCCCCTATACAATGGAATAATTGGACCTGCTGATCTGTAAGGACATCTCCCCAGCTCTGCCATATTACTCCCAGTCAAGGCCCCCTCTGTGCCTCTGGTCAGAGGCTAGGGCCTCAGGACACCTCTCTTCCCTACCCCTATCAATCTGTCCTTTCCCATGACTTTCATCACTAGAGATTCAGGTTTGGTCTGCACAGAGGCAGAGGAAATCCCGTCTGGCCAGGTCTAGCCCAGGAAGCTATTTCCCATGATAAGGGAGCAGGCACCAGGGACAACCAAAGTCCATCCCTCCACTTAACTACTGGAGCCCTCAGTTCATCTGTTGGCCTGTGTGTGTGTGTGGTTGGGGGTCTGGAGAGCCACATGCCAGTCTACCAGCCTCAACACTTAGAGCCCTCTTCCTGGGCTCTTTTCTTCCACCTGCCTAGCAATCTATTCCTACATTTGACTTCAGCTTTAATTTCTTAAAAAAATTGGTGCTGGGAATTGAACTCTGGGCCTTGCACATGCTTGGGAGTGTTTTCCCACTGAGCCACACCCTCAGCCCTCTTATTTTTTTTTATTTTGAGACAGTGTCTTACTAAGTTGCTGAAGTTCACCTCAGACTTGGAATCCTCCTGTCTCAGCCTCCCAGGTTGCTGGATTGCAGGCATGTGTCATTGTGCTGGGCATTCCTCTTTGATTCTTTGCTTGCCTCGAGTCCGGGGCCAGTCACTATTCTGATCATGTCACTCTTCTCTTTTCTGATATGTTAACAATAGCAGCAGTCACTAATGAACAAAAATGAACTCCCTGCTATGAAGGAAACATTCTGGCTACAGCACACAAAGAACATACTTTTCAATTGAAGAATAGCAATACAGCACCCTGGAGACTAGCTGGAATCACATCTTAGCTGTTTAGTTCTGGACAAGTTCCTCAGACTCTCTGAACCTCAGCTTCCTCATATCAACAATGAAAAGACATGATTGTTTTCTCTCTGAGCTTCTGGAAGGAGTCAGTGCTACAGCAGATGCTGATATCAGAGCGTGGTGCCTGGCACATGGTAGGAGGTCAATTGATGAGTCTTACTTTTGACTTTCACATTGGTGGGGTCTTGGGCAAGAAAATGGATCTCAATTTTCTAAGCTAAAAGACAGATTCAAAATAATAATCCAGTGAGATTTTTATAAGGAAACAATAGATAACCAATGTAAAATTCTTAGCATGATGTCAGGAAGATGGTAGGAAATAAAAAAAAAATATGTTTTCCTGCTCCACCTAGAAACATACACAGAGAAGAAGCTATTTGTCTCTAAACACATCTAAGTGCATAAAAATATGTGTTTGTAATGTTAATATTACATATAAATTCAGGAATAGGAAAAAAAAACAATATTACTTAGCTCTTTTTCAGAGGCAAATCAAATAACCAGACAAATCTCGATACTAAAACCAGACAAGGGTATTTGAAAACAGGAACCCTTTCAGACCAATCTGTCTTGTAAACATGGATGCAAAATCAAAAAAACAAAATATTAGAAAATGGAATTTGAGGACATATTAAAAGAATGATTCATCATGACCAAATGAGGTGTATTCCAGGACTTCAAGGGTAGAAAATCAATGAAAGGAAAGGGCTGGTTCTTTGAAAGATCAATCAAATTGACAAACCTCTAGCAAGACTGACAGAAAGGAGAGAGAGAGAGAGAGAGAGAGAGAGAGAGAGAGAGAGAGAAATTACCAACATCAGGAACACAACAGAGGATATTGATAACAAACCCTAAAGGCATCAAAAGAAAAATAAGGGAATACTGTGAATAACTCTACACACATAAAATTCACAATTCAGAAGAAATGGATCAATTCCTCAAAAATCACAAAAGATTAAAACTCATCCAATATGAAATAATTTGGATAGCCTTATATCTATTAAACAAATTGAATTTGAAATTTAATACTAACTGAAAAATAAATCTCTATACCCAGTTATTTTCACTGGACAATTCTACCAAGAGTTTAAAAAAATTAACACAAATTCCATATTATCTCTTCCAGAAAATGGAAGACCAAATTAAAGACAGTACACAAAAAGAAAACTGCAAGTTGGGTGTGGCAGTGCACACCTGGAGCACTAGCAACTCAGGAGGCTGAGTCGCAAGGATTGCAAGTTCAAGGTTAGCATGGAAAACTTAGCAAGACTCCATCTCCAAAAACACAAAACAAAAACCTATAGATAAATGAAGATAGAAAAATTATCAACAGAGTATCAACAATTATACTTCAGCAATTTATTAAAAAATCATATATTACATGCAGTGTAACCATATACAGTTTTCGTGCTTAACAATATTGATTTTTTAAAAATAAAGAATATTTATTTTCAAGAAGGGGAGGGAAAGGGAGGGGGAAGGGTATTAGCAAGGATGATGGAATGTGATGGTCATCATTATACAAAGTACAAGTACAAAGACTTGAATTGGGTGTCAACATAGCTTATATACAAACATAGATATGGAAAATTGTGATATATATGTGTATTAAGAATTGTAATGCAAAAAGAGACAATGTATAATGGCATAAATTAGTGTGAATAGACTTTATATACAGAGATATGAAAAATTGCACTCTATGTGTAATAAGAATTGTAATGCATTACACTGTTGTCATGTATTTAAAAAATAATAAAATAAAAAAGATATTGATTTGAAAAAAAAGAATTATATATCACATCCAAGAGGGGTCTATTCTTTTTCGAAAAATATTTTAGTTGCAGATGGACACCGTATCTTTATTTATTAATTTTTATGTGGTTCTGAGGATCAAACCCAGTGCCTCACAAATCGTAGGCAAGCGCTCTACCACTGAGCCCCCACCCCAGCCCCAAGAGGGGTCTATTCTAGGACTTCAAGGCTAGCTTAATGATCAGAAATGAGTGAGGGCAACCCTCCATATGAACAGACCAACAAAGAAAAATCCCACAAATTCATCAAATGATACAGAAAAATTATTCAACAAAATGCAATGCCCTTTTATAATAACAATACTAAAAAAAACTAGGAGGTGGGTGAACTTCTTCAGTTTGAGAAAGACCATCTACAAATTCCTACTGCTGATATTATACTTTTACTTACTGGTGAAAGACTCAATACTTTTCACCTTGTATTGGGAAACAAATCAAGGATGTCTGGTGTCATTACTTTTCTTTGAAATAATCCTGGAAGATTTAAAGTCATAAAGAAAGCAAAGTAAGGGATAGAAAATAAGGGCACATGAACTGGACACTGGACAGGAAACAGTCAATACCCCCTCCCCTTTTTGATAACGGGGATTGAATCTGGGGCACTTTGCCACAGTCTGGCTGGGCACAAAATAACCTAGATGCCACAAGGCACTTCTCAGTTCAAAACAGGAACTCCTTTGGATCCCGGCTCCTGTCCCCACGCCACCACGCACCTCTCACCCACCAGCCGGTCCCCCGGCTCCTGCCCCCACGCCACAGCGCACCTCTTACTCACTGACTCCTGCCTGGACGCCACCCGCACCTCTCATCCACCAGTGTCCCCCTGGTTCCAGCCCCCAGACCACTCTACCTGGCTCCTGCCCCCACACCATCGCGCACCTCTCACTCACTGGCTCCTGCCTGGACGCCACCCACACCTCTCAATCACCAGTGACCCCTGGCTCCTGCCCCACACCACTCTACCTGGCTCCTGCCCCCACGCCACCGCGCACCTCTAACCCACCAGGCATCCTGGCACCTGCCCCCACGCCACTGCGCACCTTTCACCCACCACGCATCCTGGCTCCTACCCCCATGCCACCGCGCACCACTTACTCACTGGCTCCTGCTTGGACGCCATCCCCACCTCTCACCCACCACTTTATCGCTGGCTCCTGCCCCCACACCACTCTTCCTGGCTCCTGCCCCCACGCCAAGGCGCATCTCTCACTCACCAGGCGTCCCCCAGGCTCCTGACCCCATGCCACCGCGAACCATTCACCCACCAGGCATCCTGGCTCCTGCCCCCACGCCACCGCACACCTCTTACTCACTGGCTCCTGCTTGGAAGCCACCCCCACCTCTGACCCACCACTGTCCCCCTGGCTCCTGTTCCCACGCCACTCTTACTGGCTCCTACCCCCATGCCACACACACCTCTCACTCACCAGGGATCCCGGCTCCTGCCCCCACGCCACCACGCACCTCTTACTCAATGGCTCCTACCTGGACGCCAGCCGCACCTCTCACCCACCAGTGTCCCCCTGGCTCCTGCCCCCACACCACTCTTACTGGCTCCTGCCCCAAAGCGACTGCGCACCTCTCTCCCACCAGGCGGCCCCCCGGGCTCTTGCCCCCCTGCCACTGCTCACCTTTCCACCATCAGGCATCCTGGCTCTGGCTCCCACGCCACCGCGCACCTCTTACTCACTGGCTCCTGCTTGGATGCCATCCAAACCTCTCTCCCACCACTGACCCCCTAGCTCCTGTCCCCACGCCACTCTTACTGGCTCCTGGCCCCAAGCCACGCGCACCTGTCACCCACCAGGCATCCCGGCTCCGGCCTCCACTCCACCACGCACCTCTCACTCACTGGCTTCTGCCTGGATGCCACCCGCACTCTCACCCACCAGTGTCCCCCTGGCTCCTGCACCCACGCCACTCTTACTGGCTCCTGCCCCCACGCCACGCACACCTCTCACCTACCAGGCATCCCGGCTCCTGCCCCCAAGCCACCGCGCACCTCTCATCCACCAGGAATTCCCCTGGCTCCTGCACCCACTCCACAGCGCACCTCTTACTCACTGGCTCCTGCCTGGACGCCACCCGCACCTCTCACCCACCAGTGTCCCCCTGGCTCCTGCCCCCACTCCACGCTTACTAGCTCCTGCCCCCATGCCACCGAGCACCTCTTACTCAATGGCTCCTGCCTGGAAGCCACCCGCACCTATCACACACCAGTGTCCCCCTGGCTCCTGCCCCCACACCACTCTTACTGGCTCCTGCCCCCACACCAACGCACACCTCTCACCCACCAGGCATTCCCCTTTCTCCTGCCCCCACGCCACCACGCACCTCTTACTGGCCCCTGCCTGGACGCCACCCGCACCTCTCACCCACCAGTGTACCCCTGGCTCCTGCCCCCACACCACTCTTACTGGCTCCTGCCCCCACGCCACGGAGCACCTCTTACTGGTTCCTGCATGGACGCCACCCGCACCTCTCATTCACCAGTGTGCCCCTGGCTTCTGCCTCCACACCACTCTTCCTAGCTCCTGCCCCCATGCCACTGCGCACCTCTCACCCACCAGGCGTCTCCCCGGGCTCTTGCCCCCATGCCACTGCGCACAGCAGGCATCCTGGCTCTGGCTCCACGCCATGGCGCACCTCTTACTCACTGGCTCCTGCTTGGATGCCACCCAAACCTCTGATCCACCACTGACCCCCTGGCTCCTGTCTCCACGACACTCTTACTGGCTCCTGCCCCCAAGCCACACGCACCTGTCACCCACCAGGCATCCCGGCTCCGGCCCCCACGCCACGGCGCACCTCTTACTCACTGGCTCCTGCCCCCATGCCATGCGCACCTCTAACCCACCAGAGTCCCCCAGGCTCCTGCCCCCACACGACTCTTACTGGCTCCTGCCCCCATGCCATGCGCAACTCTCACCCTCCAGGCATCCCGGCTCCTGTCCCCACGCCACCGCGCAACTCTTACACACTGGCTCCTACCTGGACGCCACCCGCACCTCTCACCCACCAGTGTCCCCCCTGGCTCCTGTCCCCACACCATTCTTACTGGCTCCTGCCCCCACGCCAGGCGCACCTCTCACCTACCAGGCATCCGGGCTCCTGCCCCCAACCCACCGCGCACCTCTCACCCACCAGGAATTCCCCTGGCTCCTGCCCCTACGCCACCTCGCACATCTTACTCACTGGCTCCTGCCTGGACGCCACCCGCACCTCTCACCCACCAGTGTCCTTCTGGCTCCTGCCCCCACACCACTCTTCCTGGCTCCTGTCCTCACGCCACCGTGCACCTCTCAGCCACCAGGCGTCCCCCAGCTCCTGCCCCCTCGCCACCATGCACCTATCATCCACCAGCTGTTCTCCCGGCTCCTGCCTCCACGCCACGGGGCACCTCTTACTCACTGTCTCCTGCCTGGACGCCACCCACACCTCTCACCCACCAGTGTCCCCCCGGCTCCTGCCTCCACGCCACGGGGCACCTCTTACTCACTGGCTCCTGCCTGGACTCCACCCACACCTCTCACCCACCAGGCGTTCCCCTGGCTCCAGCCCCCACAACACCACGCAGCTCCACCCACCAGGCATCCTGGGTCCTGCCTCCACGCCACCGCGCACCTTACTCACTGGCTCCTGCCTGGACGCCACCCGCACCTCTCACCTACCTTTGTCCCCCTGGCTCCTGAACCCACGCCACTCTTACTGGCTCCTCGCACCTCTCACCCACCAGGCATCCCGACAGAATAATATTCCATTGTGTATAAATGCCACATTTTTTTTATCCATTCATCTATTGAAGGGCATCTAGGCTGATTCCACAATCTTGCTATCATGAATTGTGCTGCTATGAATATCGATGTAGCAGTGTCATCTTTAAACATAAAAATGTTCAACATTATTAATTAATTAGGGAAATTTATAATTAGGGAAATTCAAATCAAAACTACCAGGAGATACCATAAACCCTCTGAACGGAATGAATCCTGAAAACAGCAAGGGTCTGAGCCACTACAGAGCATGCACACAGCCACCTCCACCTGCACAATCACTTGTGAGGTTGGAGCTTCCTAACATGCACCTATCAGGGCTCACCAATGCCCCTTCCTGGTATTACTAACTGAAACTTGCAGCCACACACACTCACACGTACAAATGTACATAAGTGTTAATAGTAGCTTTATTTATAATCCTCTAAACTGGGACAACCCAGATTTTCTTCTGCTGGTGAATGGGTAAACAAACTAAGTATCCATACAGAGAAGGTCACTCTGTCATTTAAGGAAAAAGCCCAATACCTCACACAAAGTGGATGAATCAAATGCATTCTGTAAATGAAAGGACCCACATTCAGAAGACTGCATGTATAAGACACTTAGACAAACAAAATTATAAGGACAGGTCAGTGGTTCCAAAGGTTGGCATGAGGGCAGGGTCCTACAAAAGAGAAGCAAACGGGAATGTGGGGGTGACAGCTGCTGTGTATCATCACAGGGGAGGATTCAGGTCTGTGTATCTGTCAAACTTACAGAAGTGTATTCCACAGAGAGTTAATTTCACTGAATGCAAATAAAACTGATAAATTACTACTGTTAATCTGTCTCTGAAAAAACAAAACCCGCAGCTCACTGCAGAGCAGCAAGAAGTCAGCTGAGTCAGAACTCAGGGGCTGACACTATCCTTAATTTGTATACCACTGAGCAATTCATTTAGAAAAGAAACTTGTTAATGGGATGTCTTCTTCCCAGTTGGTACCTGGAGGTTCCAATGTTCTTAGACCAGCTCATTTCCATGGAAGGTGCCATCTGCTCCTAGTAGCACACTGAGTCAAAACCCTGCGTCTCTGTCTTCTAGGACAGGACCAGCCATCGGCTCTTGGTGAGCGCACTCACCTCCTTAGATAGCTCCTGGCTCTGGGCACAGAGCCCTTCACATGTAGGACCTGCCCAGCTGTCTGCTCCCTGCTACAGTGTTCACCCCTCTTCTCCACTTCCTGGAGCTCAACCCAAGTGTCACTTACCAGGCAGGTCTTTGCAACACACTGCTCTAAAGCTACCAGGTAAGGATCTCAACATCTGTACTGCTAGAACAGCCATCAAGGTCCATCACGATTGTAATTAACTAAGGAACCAAGGAACTGGGGAAGAAGGAGCCACCTACATATCACTCACCATTAGATTTTTAGCAGTTAGCAAAGAACCCTGCAAAAAGTGAGGATCGATAAATACTTATTGACTGAATGAATGAACAAGTAGGTTTATTTTAGTGTTGATATCCAGAACAGAGCTCATTCGTTCCAGTGTTACATCTTTAAAAGTAAATTCAACAGTTCATTGCTGGCTCACACTCAGCTCCAAGGGAGCTGTTTTAGTTAATTTCATGTGTTAATCTGGCTAGGCCAGGGGGTACTCAGGCACTTGTCAAATATTGCTCTGGGCATGTCAATGAGGGTGGTTCTGAATCAGTGGACCAGTGAGCAGACTGCTCCCCTCCTGTGGGGTGAGTTGAAGGCCTGCCTAGAAGAGAGAGCTGATGTGGCCACCTGACGCCTGAGATAAGATACCAGCCTTTCCTGTCTTTAGACTCAAAAAATTCAGTCCTTCTTGGGTTTAGAGAATGCCAACTTTCAGACTAACTACTTCAACTACCAGCTCTGTGGATTCTCAGGCCTCTGAATTCAGATTGGAACTATCTGTTGGTTTTCCAGGTCTGTAGCCTGCTAATGTCAGAAGCTGGAACTTCTGACCCTCCATAACTGTCAGCTAATTCCTTATAATAAATCTATTTGTTAGTGGTTTCTCAGGAGAACTCTAATATAGGATCTCCTATAAAATTTTTCCCTAAAATTAGTTACTTTCTTAAATTCCTGACATACTTGGACTTTTTTAGGCACACTCTGTATCTTGTACCCACAACACATCCATTTTGCTCCCTACCATCTTTGCAGGGATGCCCCCACTTCACTGTGTCCAAGGACTGAATATGGCCCACTGTGTGACTTTTTGGTTTGGGTTCTAGGAAGAAACAAACTAAACTACTCTCCAGGGAACTGCTAAACCTACACAAAAACAAACAAAACAAAAAATGTGTCATCATTAGAAAAAGGGTACTTTTCAAATATGGCAAAACCTAGTGTGGTCACTTCAGAGGAATAGTGGGGACTGAATATTTTCTTTAGACTTCAGAGGTGCTCTAAAGAAACAACCCTGTACTGACCCAGTATTCCAATCCGAGTGCAGGGGTCACACAGTTCCTTAGCTGTCATGCTCCTGGTGAGTACGTCATCGTGTCATCATAAAATTCTCAAAGGCAAAGCTCCCTCCACACACCACCTCACCATCACTGGCTGTGGCCCACTGTAATGTCGAGGGAAGTGCACCTTCTGAGAAAAGTCTGGTTTTTTAATATTCATAATAGTTCTATTTCACGCCAGCAAGAGCATTTCCCCAAACCATGTATTTCCAAGTAAAAAGTTAAAAATAATAGATATTGATAACTAAAACTTTAACAATATGTGGCTCAGTACAGCCCTGGCCTACCATGTGAAGCCCTGGGTTTGTCCCCTAACAACACAAAGTAAATGATTTAAAAATTCTAAAAAAGTTGGACAATACAAAAAACTAAAAATATTTGCAGCTATTTGAAATAAACAGCATTACTTCTTTAAACACTTTTTCAATTGAAGGTCACAGCTTACTCCAAATAACCGCCATAGGCTCCCAACACTTCCCCAATCCTCGAATGCTGTTAGGTCCACTATTTTTGTTCAAATAAGAGTACCAGAGAACTCATTTTCAATCGGAGGCAAAGTTATATTTCATTAAATTCATTGATATTTGAGAGAGAATGTGAAAGTAATAAAGAAATACGGAGAGAAAGAATTCACTGAAGACCACACACCCTAAGCAAATGTGTGTCTCCAGCATGTTTTCAGAGATAAACTCTTCAATCATGTTTGTTATTAAATAGCACCAACATGCACTGACTCAACACAAGGCATCTCTTTGTTATGGACTTGGGAGAACACGGTGTAGGAATGTGAGGAGGAGCAACCAGACAGGACTCAGACAGGAGGACAAGCCAAGTGGAAAGGAGCAGAGAAAGGTTCTGGGACTCACACTCTGAACAGGAAGGCAACTCTCCCACTGCACTGCACTTGGGACTCAGAACTTCTCAAGTTTCCTGCACACGCACACACATGCACTGTGCTTTCCAGTGATTCTAAAAGTGAGAAGAATACTTAAATCTTTAACTCCCTGAATGCTAAAATTCCAGTTATTTCCCTGGCCTATGAGCAAAGCAATATTGATGCAATAATCATGGAATGTTACTGAAACACAGTTTTTAGGAGCGATTTCTCATTCTGCTCTAAATATACAAAGATTTTGATTTGTCATGCAATTGTTTACCCCTTCCTAAGTCTCCTAAATAGTGCAGTAAGAAGGAAAAATAGTTTTTATCTGAAAAACTGTGTGCATCTGGTGAAATAAAATGGGGGCAGAAGAGAAAATTTTGAATACAATAATAGCAAACCAAAATTACTGATCTACTTGAAAGCAGTGTATTATTTCAAGCTTCTCTACTTCCAAAAGTGGATAAAGAACCAAAATTCTCAAGTAATAAACACAGGGAGTCATATTCGAACCCTGAAAAGTATGTCTAAGGAGTGATATAACTGGCAGCTGTTTTTAATCAGTGGCTTTCTCCTTGGATGTGATGGTTACAGGGATGTAAGGTATTTGTCTCATAAATCAAATATATTTGGTGTATATGCTAATTCATTTTCTCCTTCAAACACACCTAAAAACTTGAACATATACAACCATCTAGCTATGGTCCAAATGTCTGCATTCCTCCCAAGATTCACAGATTTAATCCTAGCCTCCAACGTGTCAGGGGTGCCTCTAGGCAGTGAGTGGGTAGAGGGGCAGAGCCCTCAGAAATGGGATATTAGTGCCCTTGTAAAGGAGATCTCAGAAGCTTGCTCATCCTTTTGCTACCTTGTGAGGACAGAGCAAGAAGGTGTCAGCAATGATCTTCTGTGATTTATCAGAATGTGCCTTCAATACACAAAGACTGCTGTTGCAGGTTTCATCTTGTTGCTGCATGATACATGCTAGCTACTGCAAAGTCACCAAGGTACGCCCACCCAAAGTACCCTCAGATAAGACACTGTTTAAAGTATCTATACTTTTTTCTACATTCATCATCAATTACCTTCATTTTAAGAAGTTTTAAAAATCAGATTACACTTAGGCTATGTTTTAGATAAATGTCCCATAAAGGCCCATATGATAAAGGTCAGGTCCCCAACTTGTTGTTACTGGGAAGTAACAGAACCTTAAAAGGTGGGACCTACTTGGAGGTCTTCAGGTCATGAAGGGGGGGCCTTTGAAGGAGACAGTGGGACCCTTGCCCCTTCCTCATCCTCTTTCACCACCAGGCCATTAGGAGAGTCCTTATACTTTGCCACCAGTCCCACCTGAGGCCTAAAGGCAATGGGTTCACCTCATCAGGGACTGGATCCTCTAAAACTGTGAGCTAAAGTAAATCTTTTCAAAGTTGATTAGCTCAGACATTTGTTATAGTGACAGTTGACTGACACCAAGTAGCATTAGCAGATTATCTATTTTGAATATTGGAGCAGAAATGTCATTATCATCTGGTAAAATTTAGCATCAAAACAGTATAAATCTAGGGGCTGTGCAGGGGGCTCAGTGGCAGAGTACTTGCCCAGAGCATGAGGTCCGCTTGCTCTAAAGAGCAGTTCTGAGCACTGAGTACTTTCTGAAATCATTGACCATCTCTTCATTAACAAATTGCTAAATTCTCTAAAAAACCCAGACTTTAAAAATTAAGTTCCTACAGAAGATGACAGTAAAGCAGAAAAATTAAAGTACTATTAATTTTCAATCAATACATCATGTATTCTCTTGGAAAACAAACTTAGATCTATCTTCTTTTCTTAGAAACAAAGTTATCCCAATCATTATCTAAAGCATGTGGAAAAAGAAGAAGAAAAAGAAGTATCATTAGTACTTTCAACCAGTTTGGGATGGAATATTACCTATTAGTTTAAAAGAAAAACCAAAAGAACCTAGTAAACGTACTTGAAAATTAAAATCAGGAAAAAGTTTGCCCAAAATGTGGGATAATATATGTCCCTGAATTTTTGCCTAGTGACTACAATAGTTTCACACATTTTTTTAAGAGAGAGAGAGAGAGAGAGAATTTTAATATTTATTTTATAGTTATTGGTGGACACAACGTCTTTGTTTGTATGTGGTGCTGAGGATGGAACCTGGGCCGCACGCATGCCAGGCGAGCACGCTACCGCTTGAGCCACCTCCCCAGCCCAACTTTCACATTTTTATGAACTGTCTAGTCCTTGCTAAAACATAGCCCAGAGATATGGAACATGAAAACAAAAGAAAGATACAACCAAAGAGAAGAAGAGTCAGAAACAGAAAAGCCACATCCTTTGAGCCTTGCTTGCCCCAGAGCGTGCAGTGGCACCTGAGTGCTTGCTGGTGGGAGTGAAGGGACTAGGAGTCCCCTGCCTCCAGACTAGGACTCACTGTCTGAAACCAGAGCTGGGACAGGGGCTGGGCCAATACAACAATAAAAGAAAGATGAAATTAAAAACGTGGGGAGTCTGCTCAGTGGAGCACACAGAGCTAGCCGCAGTGGAGACAGCAAGTGACCACTTCAAGTCAAAATTGAATCTAGAAGTCAGCAGCTTGCAGGAGGAACTTTACCTTCCCATTTGCAGCCCTCATAGTCGGTCACCCTGGGGACAGAATGGTAAGGTGATCAATAACCCCTGGAATACGAATAACAGAGTTCCAAAGAGGGGGAATAAAACTCAGCACTCAGCAAGAAGGTAGCAAACCCAGAAGCTGAGCGTGTACTCGCATCTAAGCTAACATAACTCAGAAAATTGCTAAGGGCTTAAAACATGCATTTGTATTGTTCAGAGAAATAAGGGCAGGGGCAAAATTGACTTTTTAAAAAGGAAATAATTTAATGAGCAGAGGCATAAATCCAGTAAAACAAGGAAAGTCAAGGGCCTTCTGCAGGGTGAAGCACAGTAGGCCCCAGCACCAACCTCCCCTGTAGCAACTGGCAACTGAGAGAGAAAAATGACAACTGTATTTTTACCAACATGAGGGGGTTGCTAAAGCAAGAAAATGAGATGAACTGGAATTCCAGAGCTGGAGCTCTTTCAAAGTGAGGAACAAAGTTACTGCTGGTTTCTTCTCAGGGGTCATTTGTTGATTTGGGGACACATGCTAATTCTACAGGTGCAGACTAAGAATTGTGACTGGGCTGCCTTAAGGGACTCTACTAAGGGAGCAAAGCCAGCAAGCTTTGTAGGAGTCAGTGTGTCCCTTTTAAGGAGCAGAGTGCATGTGTGATGGGTCCTGAACACAAGGTTCATTTTCCCTAAGGGACTTTGCTAAACTGTGGGCTGTGCTTAGAAGCCTGAAAGACCAGGCCACGTGTGTCTAAAGCCACCTTGAGGGCTCTACTGGTGGCATGGGAGAGAAGAATTCTGCTAAGCCAGAATGCTTGCTTTAAACACAAAACTCCAGCATGTGTAAGGAATCAAGGCCAAAAGCACCACACATTAACATCTCCCAGGGAAGTGAATTAGCAAGTCATCAGAGCTGAGCAGAGCTGACCAGCCCAACTAAGCCAAGCACAGACAGGAAGCAGAGGCCTTCCCAAGGTCAGCAAGGACCCCAGCCCAGCTTGCTCTCACCTGCACCAGTTCCTCACCAGCCTGGCCAAGCAGGGAGGGGGAAAGCCTTCTCTGCCACCATGATCATCTATCACCATCTGACATACAATTAAAATACTGTTAGATAGGAAAAGGCAAAGAATAAGAGATGAGTAATCTATAGAAAAAAGATAATTAATATAGGCTGAAAAATTACCCAGAGGTTAAAATAACTGTGATTAAAATATTGGAGAAAACAGATGTATATAAAAGGGTGAAAGATGGAGAATTCCAACAACAAATGGAAGCTACAAAAATCAGCAATGAAAATTCCATAAGAGAACTAAAGAACATAATTACTAGACATTAGGGATTCTGGATGCATTCACTACTATCCTGATTACAACACAGACAGAACAGAAATTCACAACACACAGAACCTGACAACAAAGCAAAAGCTGCTGGCCTAGTGGAAAAATGAAAATTCAATACACACTACTACAAGCCCATAAATGGACAAAAGTTCCAAGGGCAGTTGGAGGCATGTCGAATAGTGGAAGATGAAAATGCACACCCCACGGCCCAGCAACCTGTCCCCCAGCAAGCGGGCTGCAGCACCTCTTCCTCCTTTACTCCTAGTTTAGGTTCAAAAGGATGCTTGAGAATGTTCTCAGCAGCACAGCACTGCTTCATGAAGTAAGACAGCTGTGCACATTTCCAAATGAGTCACAACAAGACAACAGAGAACTGAATGATGGCTCACAAAATAGAATTCTGCCCTGCACTAGTGAATCATTAGCCGCAAGCAACAGGACACACCTAAAGGGAAGTGTTACACAGAAGGTGCACCAGGGTGACACCAGGGGTGCGGCACCATCCACACACAAGGGCAGTTTGCTAAGTGTAAGCTGGATAGGCCTGGGGGACCCTAGGCCTCAGATAATTTCAAAAAAGTCACTCTCTACCAAGGTCATGGTGGGGTTTTCCAGAGGCCACATGTAGAAGCAGAGCTGGAAATGCAGCTGTCCTTTAAGTCCAATATTTAAAACCATTTGCAAAGAATAAAAAAGCCACTTAAAAGTGCTGGTTTTGGTTTTTCATTCCCACTTATTTCTGCCTTGGATAATATAGGTATTCTTTCATCAAAATTTTATTTATGTTTGCATATATAGTTTTATTATTCTCATTACATTAAAACATTATATAAAATTATCAATTTAAGTTTCAAATACAGCTAATGCTGATATATATTACCTATATAAGAAAAAAGCTCTTTGGATCCTCAATAAATTTTGAGTTTAAAGGGTACCTAGAATGAAGTTGCTTCAAAAGCATGGCTACAGAACAAACCTTGACCAGCCGATCTGCACACCTCCTCTGTGCTCAAGCCACGTGGCTGAAGAGCAGATTCACAGGGTGCTCACCTAGAGCTGGCCCCGCTATTCACACAAGCTCAGACCCTGGCTCCTAGTGGGAAGGCACCATGGTTCTTGGAGGAAAAAGGCTCCAGTTTGGCCTCAGTGTCACTTAGCCATGTGAGGATGTGAGCAGGCAGCCTGCTAGCTCATGCCACCTTCCACTCGCAGAGTGACCAGTGGTCAAAGATGGAGCAGCTGGGTGACAAGCACTCTCCAGAGCCAGCCCTTCCTGTCTTCAGTGAGCTCCAGGCAGTGCCTTCGCTGCTCCTCCTACCTCCTTTCCTGTTCCGCCTCCTTCTCACCTCTACTCCAGCACCACCCAGCTCAAGGGAGCCCTGAGGACACTGAGCTTTTTCATCCTGACCCTGGCCTGAGCAGTTCCCTGGCAGAATGACCTCTTCAACAGATTCTGACTGTGTCTTATGCTCTGACTGGGGTCCCTCCCTGGCTCCCCTGGCCTCATGCTGAGTAGGGAGCCCATCTCTGGCTCCCACAAAGCCCCGACGTGTCCATTTGTGTCTCTGAATTAACCAAGTGTGATGACATTGAGCCTTGATCCTTCTCTTTTTGTGGTCCAGGGTTGTTTTTAGTGGGCTCAGGGAGGGCCTGTGCCAGTGGTTCTTGGAGGGCAGGCAAGAGAGAGGCCATCTTGAAAAGGTCTTAACATCTCTGTCCAACTCTCTCTCACCCCGTGTCAGAGCTGGCTGGAGACAGGTGGGGTGTAAAGACAGAAGTTCAGAGGGGTGGTTATTTTTAAAAATACCTCTAGGCAATTCCTACTGGAGACTGGCCTCTCACCAGCATCCTTGCCTTGGGAAGGCCACTGAGCTTCCCAGGGAGACAGAGGAACACACCTTGTTCATAGGGGTTTGGGAAACTCAAGTTCACACTCAGGCCTCGAGACAAGGAAGCCAAAAGCAACATTGGCATTAGTGCCTGAACTTGACCCAGTTAAGCCAAAGGGGGTGAGCATTTGGGGTAGTGAGAGCTGGTGGAAAGAGGGCCTAGGGGTGAGAGCATGTGCAGTACCCCAAGGTTCCTCTGCAGTTGTATAGAGACCCTCCTTAGGCTGATAATCTATCAGTGGTAAACTATTTCTTTTTTGTTTCAGAGTTTGACCATGTTCTGAGCTGGTGAGAGAGGCCTTCTGTGACTTTCAGTCAGATCAGCCACCAGATCCCAGCAAACATGACCCTCACAGGTAGGTCCCCACATGGCATGGAAGCGTGGGCTATTTCTCTGCACATAATGATTTATGGACGCACAGAGACGTGTCTACTTGCAGGGCCAAGTAGAACCTGACCCCAAAGTTAAGCAGAAAAGGAGACACACATAATATGAAAACAGGCCTTCAATTTCTGAAAAGTAATGCAGGTCAACCTCATCATCTAAACTTGGTTGTCAGATAACCCACAACCACACTAGTGGGAAACTAATAATGTATTTCCCAGCTGTGCCATCTCCCTAATTAGTGATTTTTAAATTTTTTTTTTTGTGTGTGTAGTATTGAAGATTGAACCCAGGGTCCTGTGTCATTGCTACATATCAAGCCCCTTTTTAATATTCTATTTTGAGGCAAGGTCTCACAAATTTGCCAAGGGTGGCCTTGAACTTGTGATTTTCTGGCCTTAGCTTCTGAAGTCGCTGGAATTACCGAACATGCACCAGTACACCTGGCCCCCAAGTAATGATTTTGAAAGTGAATAAAAATAAGTGCAATTAGAGTTTTTTGGCCACACCTCTCCCCCCCCCCCCCCAGTAACAATTTCTTCTTGTGCAAACATTCTGCCTCTGTGCTTTTAGCAAGTCTAACCACAAGCCTGGGAAGAGAGCACAGGGCTAGAGCATGGAGATGCCTCCCATGAGGAGGAAGGGCTTTTATTCTCGTCCCAGCCTTTGTCCCACCATGGTGGCTCCTGACAATCTCAGTCCTGGGTGGTGGGTGGGATTATAACTGAAGTTTTTCTTCCTTTTGCTCATCGGTGCATTTTTTCCTTTAAAGGTTTTTAAATGCCCATGCGGTATTTCTGCAGTCACTTATGTTTTCAATTGTGAAAGAAAATGAGGGAAGAGCACTTGGCTCTGTGCTGGGCAGGATGCTGCTGAGAAGGCCTGAGAATGCCGGGCACAAAAGCATGTCCACTATCTCCAGGGAAGTGGGGAGGGATGGACAGGGGTCACCACTGTGGCCTGGGTGGCTCTGAACTGTGACCTCCAAACACAGAGGGAGTTGGTAGTGGTGGAGATACACTCTTGTCTCATGGACACCAGTCATGCTGACTTTGGCCACTGTGCTGGGAAGGTCAGGAAGAGCAGCCCCAATTAGCACCCAGCAAAGGTGTGGAGCAGAGGGACAGTGAAGACGCCCTGTCCTGTCTTCTTCTCTACCCTTTGTGTGTAACTACCCAGTGTTTCTGGTAGAATGGAGCATGGATTTCCTACATCCCAATGCCAAAGAAGTGGCCAATCCAGGGTGGGCATGGGGAGACAGAAATCTGGGTCCCAGAGTCAAGCTGGAGGCTGGTGATGGTGCTTGAAATCTCTACCTGAGGGTGCTTGGCATTTGGTGCTAGGAGGGGAGAAATACTGGAGGACAGATGGGGCCACTGGGTGCTCTGAAAGGGGACAGATGAGGGGCTGAATCACACACCACAATCCTAAGGAGGTGGCTCCAGACGTGAGAGGTGTGGGTGCAGGTGGCTTGGGTGCATCTCTGGAGCTGAAAACTCCAGGCCAACTCAAGTGGATGTGAGTTTCTGAGGCCATCCAGGGTCCCCAACTTCACATGCCTGATGTTTCCACAACCTACAAGGAGAAGATGGAGGAGCTCCCACTGGTGTCCCTGTTCTTCTCCTGCTTCCTGGCTGACCCTCTGAATAAGTTATCTTACAAATATGAAGGTCAGTGAGGACTCAGTTGGGGAAGAAAGAAGTAGAGGCTCCCTCCTGTGCATGGGGGTGCAGTCCCCAGCCCCCATTTCATGAAACTTTTCTTCCTGTGCACATGCTCCTACCCAGAGTGCCAGGGTCTGAGCTGCAGGTGTCTTGCCTGGGGCACTATATGGCAGCTGGGCTCTGAATCAGGCCCTCTCTAGAGCACTCCCCCTTAGCTTCATCTTTGTTCATTTGTTGAACAAACAACACCAAGGGGAACCAGGCAGAGAGTGCACCCTCAGGAACAAACCATAAGGGAAGAGGGGACACGGGGTGGTTGAGGGGTCTCCTAGGGATAGAGGAGATGCTCCAAGAGTGTGGAGGTGGGAAGAGGGCTTCCTGCCTGGGCTGTGGTGGCTGTACTGCTCAGGGCCAGGTGTCAGAGATGGTTCCCAGACACTGGATGTCCAGGTTCTCCTGCTGGGTGTGGGGGACAGGTCACCTCCTATTTCCTGTTGAGAGGAAGGGGTGGGGTTGGCCTGGCAGTAGGAGACAGTGGGTTGGGATGACCTGGGATTGTCTTTTCTGTCTAGGCTGGTGTGGGAAGGAAAGGTCAAAGCCAGAGGAAAGACAGTGCTGACTGGACAGAAAGAAGAGAACAGGGTAGGAGGAGTCAGGGTCCACAGGCCACACAGTCAGTGGGTAGCAGGACGAGGAGGGGCCTGGGTGGGCAGTGAGTAAAATGCACCACTGTCTGTCACCAGCAAGGACAATGGGTACAAGAGCTGATCCTCAGAGGAGGCTGGTGGTAGAGGCAGAAGCCAAGGCAGCTGCTGTTGCTGTGGCTGGTGTCAGACATCACATGTCCCCAGGGCCCTAATTGAGGAGCCTGGGGCCTTACTGTGGCTATGGACCTTGGGCCCTATCAGCCCTCTGACCTTAGTTAGCAGTGCTCAGGACAGAACCAGGCTCCTGGCCACTGGTTTGTCACAGGGACCCAGTTCTCCTGGTCCATGTGCATGTTTTAGGGGGGCCCAGCTATTCTTCAGCAGGTAATCAGTCCTCGCTCTCATCATGCAGCAGACACAGTGGACCTGAACTGGTGCATCATCTTGGACATGGAAGTCATTGAACTTACCAAATGCACCTCGGGCTAGTCCTTCAAAGTCATCCTGAAGCCACCTTCCTTTGATGGGATGCCCGAGTTCAATGCCTCCCTTCCCCAGCAGCGAGACCCATCACTGGAAAATATCCAGAAGAAACTAGAAGTGGCCGAGGAGCGAAGGAAGGTAAGTGCTCCCCTTTCTTTCTTTGCTCCATCTTAGCATGGGCAGGAGGGAGCTGGAGAAGACGGGTGGTGGCCGTGAGCTGGGGTAAGGTCATATCTAGACAGGGCCTCCCAGGGACAAGGCAGAGAAAGAGGCTCCAATAAGGGAAAGAGAGAAGTGAGGACTCCCGTTCTGCAGAAGCTCACATCGTGGTTAGGAGGACAATGCACTGTGCCACTTGTCTCCCAGAGGTGGCCTTATATGAGTGAAAAGAGTAACACAGTAAAAAATGTTAGGAATTTAAGGTAAGAATTTCTTCACTGGGAGGGAAGGGACAAGGCCATGGTACCTTTCCTCAGTAGGTCTTCTGGGTTCCCTATTGATGCTCATGGCTCAACTCTGACACCATTTTGGTATAAACTCTTCTTCATCCTTCAGCAGAAAACAATCCTTTCCTCTTTGGAACTCCTGTGGCACTTCCTCTCCACTCTTAAGAGCTCTTCTCACATGTTAGTCTGGGTTTTATTTATTTTTTTTATTTTAATTTGTTCTAATTAGTTGTACATGACAGTAGTATGTACTTTGATACATCATATATGATGGAGTATAATTTCTCATGTATATGATGTAGACTCACACTGGTCATATAGTTATATATGTACATAGAGTGATAATGTCTGATTCATTCTACTTTCTTTCTTACCCCCATGCTCCCTCCTCTCCCTTCATTCCCCTATACATAATCTAAAATAACTCTATTCTTTCTTAACCCCCTCATTGTGAATTAGCATCTGTATATCAGAGAAAATATTCAGCTTTTGTTTTTTTTGGGTATTGGCTTATTTCACTTAGCATGATATTCTCCAGCTCCACCCATTTAGCTGCAAATGCCATAATTTCATTTTTCTTTAAGGCTGAGTAATATTCCATTGTATATATACACCAATTTTTTTATCCATTATTTGTTGAAGGGCACTTAGGTGGTATTTCTTATTTCTACTAGACCTTTTCTTTCTTTCCTAGTTTGCTAGAGTAATACCTGAAACTTAGTATGAGGTCATCTAGTGTTTGTGAATTAATTAATTAATATGATGGTGGCGATGGCCCTGAGGATATTTAGAATAAAGCTGAGAAACATCAAGGGCTGTGGGAAACTCTGCAGGTGGTGGGAGGGTGTGGGACGGTCCCTGATTCCTGCTCACAGGTGGGAAAGCAAGCTCAGTGAGGCAGACATGTGTCCTGAGTGCTGAACTCTTAATCCAAGGTGGTAAAAATGTCCCAGTGAGGCTCACCCTGAAGGGCCTTTCTCTACCTTTGTGCTTCTTCAGTACCAGGAGGCTGAGCTCCTGAATCACCTAGCAGAGAAACTAGAGCATGATCAAGAGGTGATCCAAAAAGCTATTGAGGAAAACAACAACTTCATCAAGATGGCTAAGGAAAAACTGGCCCAGAAGATGGAATCCAATAAGGAGAACCGGGAGGCCCACCTTGCCACCATGTTGGAATGGCTGCAAGAGAAGGTAAATGGTCCTAGATTCCAAAGAAGGCTCCTGGGGTGCTCCGTCTTCCTTCCATGGCAAGTGTATTTGGACCTATATGTTTCAGGAGGAAGCAGCCTCAGCAGGAATGGAAATAGTTCTGTTAGGCAGGATCCTTAGAGAGCTCCAATGGGATGCTTTGTAAAGTTACAGGCAAGAAACACAAACCAAGCTCTGGGTTTCCTCAGGGAATTTTCTGCAGTAACACAACTAAAAATTTTCATTGTCTTGGGACCTTGTATCCTTCATTAAATGGAGAAAGCTTGTTTAAGACAAGGGAGTAGGGATAGACACATGGCTATACATTCCTGGCTTCATCCTTGAATGAACTGATTTAATGAAAGTTGCTAACTCTGAAGTCCAAGGTAGGACAAGCTGAGTCACCCATTGAGCAGGAAACAATTCTCTACAGACCTCTTGATATGGACCAAGTGAGTCTCAGGTTCTTTCCACTAGGATGCTATTTGTCAATAAACCAAATAGTGTCATCTGAATATGAGAAATGTGAGAGACTGTGGTTGGTCCCCCGTGTCAGCAGAATAATAGCCCATGCTGCGCTGGAGAAATGCTGGCCTCATTTCCTGAGTCTCAAGGCCACCCCAGTTTCTCCTGCAGCTCCTGGGAAGCTCCAGGTCTGTGTTTTATTTCCAGGAGCCGCCTGCTGCACGGTGACTCCTGGGACCCTATCTGTGGTCTCGTCCCATGGTGAGCAGCGTGGTCCCCACTCCTTCCCACCCATCCACCTAGAAACTCTACTAGAAAGATCTGGTTTCTTCTCCAGGGATCTGTACGTTGTGCAGGCCCTGGCTCTGGTCAGCATGTGCCAGCCCCTCACTCTGATGCTATCCTATGAGGGGCACCAAGGCCTCTACCAAGTACCCTGTGGGAGGGAAACAATCTGGGTCTGATTTCAGGCTTCCCCAATTAATAAGGGATGATTAGAGACAAACTCTTGAAAAAAAAATCTACAGTCACAATAGGAGGGGGCATGGGCTCAGAGGCCAAGTCCAAAACAAGTAATTGAGGCTGGTCTGATGACAGAGTGTTTGAAAGACTATTGGCAAACACTTCTGTCTCATTATACTACTGCCTCATAAGTCCATGTGGTAAGCAGAACAGGCATTATCCTTGATGCAGATGAGCAAACCAGTCAGAGAGTCAGATGATTGTGCTGGATGACATAGCTAACATGGGCAGAGTTGGGACTACCAGTGCTTGGGCTCCGGGTCCAGGTGGCTCTTTGCTTGCCTATGTTAGGGAGATCAGCCCACCATTGTGTCACTAGGCTTTCATCACTGAGAGGGCCTTTGGAGACAAGGAAAGGGAGGCTGGAAACCCAAGGCCCGGGAGTTCACCTGAGAAGCAATTGGAAAAGTTCACACTGGAGAACATGAGCTGTGGATGTAAGGTAGACTCTAGGCAGCAAGGTGCCAGCACAGACATTTGAGCTGACATTTGATGGATTCAGTTATCTGTGGACTGAGATCTCTATGAGGCCCAAATATACTTTTCCTCCTCTAGAGCTGTTTTGTCAGGTCTCTTCGTCACACCAGAGAAAAGGCTGACTAAAACATCTAGAGATCAATATTGGGAAATGAACAGAGAGAAACATACATGTTCCTTTGTGTAGATACACACATGCTCAGTACACTAAGGGTATCATACAACAATAACATTATTCTAAACCCAAACATAATCCTACCTTTAAAAAAAACCCTGTATTTATTGTTCTTCTTCTTATTTAGTGTTCCATCTATATCTAAGCACAAATTTGAAAGTTATAGCCATGACCCAGAAACTAATTATTTATTTATTGGTTTATTGTACTAGGGACTGAATTCAGGAACACTTAACCACTGAGCCACACCCCAACCTGTTTATATTATTATTTTTTTATTTAAAGTCAGGATATTTCTAAATTGCTTAGGGCCTCACTAAGTTGCTGAGGCTGGGTTTGAACTTATGATACTCCTATCTAAGCTCCTCAGGATGCTGGGATTACAGTCATGCACCACCATAATCATCTTAATTTTATATTTATACCTGGTTTCATATGATACCTATTTTACTATGAACAATGTTGAAAATTAGTTTCATTTCCTTTTCCTTTTGTACACACATTTTATACTGGATGGCTGCCTGATTTACTAAACTGATTAAGTAAAATTTAACTGCTGGGCATGGTGGTGCATGTCTGCAACCCCAGCAGCTCAGGAGCATTATGAGTTCAAATTCAGACTCACAACATTAGTGAAGCCCTAAGTAACTATGTGAGACCCTGATTCAATTTTTTTTTAAAGAAAGGGCTGGGGATGTGGCTCTCTGGTTCAGTGCCACTGAGTTAAATCCCCACTACCAAAAATAAATAAATAGTTTCCACTGAGTCCTTATAAATTGCAAAGAATCTTGCTAGGTGCTGGAGACATGGGTGCTCAAGGAGCTTGCAATTTAACAGGATTCAGATCAAGCAGAAACTGTCAATAATTTGAGATAGGGAAGTGGAGAGGGAGGGAAAGGAAGGAAGCAGGGGAATACCAACGATGATGGAATGTGATGGACATTATTATCCAAATACATGTATGAAGACACGAATTGGGTGTCAACATACTTTGTATACAGAGATATTAAAAATTGTGGTATATATGTTTAATAATAATTGTAATGCAAAAAAACACAAACACAAAGTACATGTATAAAGACATGAATTGGCATGAACACACTTTATATATAAAGATATGAAAAATTGTGTTGTATATGTGTAATAAGAATTGTAATGCAGTCCGCTGTCATGTATTAAAAAATAAAACCAATAAAAAAGAAACTGCAAATAATTGTATGAATACATCAGACTGAAGGATGTGAGTAAATGATGGACTCAGGAAAGAGAAATTAAACACTTACTATATCCTCATTTGATTATTTCTCATTAGAGTACATACTATTATCATGCCCATTTTGTAGATCAGTAAACTGAATCTCAAGGAGTAACTAACCTACTATCACAGTGCTGTCAAATGGCAGGATTAGTAATTCAAACCCAGATCTTATTCCAGAGTCCAAGTCATTAACCAAAGGGAATATTGAGGGTTTTTCTTCCTCAATAATTTTAAATCCACCCATTTTCCACCATTCTCCCATGGTACTTACATCTCCTTTGTGTTATAATTATATCAAGTTTCCAAGCCTTGCTAAAGATTGCTGTGTGCACAGCCCTTCATCGAGCCCAGGGCTTCCAGCATAAAGTCAGAGCACTTTGATAAACATGCATCCCTACAGCTCACACCTTATGACATCCAGTTTTTGCCTGGATATGCCTTACATGTTCTGTCTTATTGGTGCGATTGGCCATATACAGCTCCTACCAATCCCTCACTCTTAACTAGACACAATGAGCATACCTGGCATGCTTCTGCTCCTGCATTTCTTGGCTGTGAGCACTGAGCCTGCCTCTCACCTCTGATTCAAAACCCTCCTCTGTGCTGATTCTCAGAAAGCATTTGTAACTGCTCTCATGGTACTGAATTTCCCCTTAGCAAGTCTTAGTACATGTTCCCCTAGACTATAAACTTATGAGAACCAGAACTGTGTTAGTCTTATTTACCTTTTTTTCACAGAGCTGCTAATTTAAGATAACTTCAAATAAATATTTCTAAACAAATATGAATATTTATTATGTGAATTATTTAATAAGTGAATACAAATTAAGACCTAGATTCAAATCTCAGTTCTGCCACTTACCAGTCTTTTTGACCTCAGAAATGTCAACGTGTTGGGCATAGTTGCAGGTGCCTGTAATTTCAGTGACTTGGGAGTCTGAGGCAGGAGAATTGTAAGTTCAAGGCTAGCTTCAGCAACTTAATGGGCCCTAAACAGATGTGTCTCAGCATTTAGACACCCCTTGGATCAATCCCTGATATGAAAAAAATAATGTCTCAACCTGTTTGAACCACTTTTTTTTATTTTTTTTTATTGTTGGTCGTTCAAAACGTTACATAGTTCTTAATACATCATATTTCACAGTTTGATTCAAGTGGGTTATGAACTCCCAATTTTACCCCGTATACAGATTGCTGTCAAGATAGCCTGCAGCCGTTTCACATGGTCTTTCTCCCGCTTAGTGACGCAGCGCACTGGGGTGATGCACTGCCTTCGCCGCCATCTTCCTATCCCTCTGAACCACTTTTTTTTGTAATCAGAATGCAAATCATCATCATTGACATCATCATCATCATCATTGTCATCATCACAGTGGCCACACAGGGTTGTGAAACTACCAACTAAATGTATAACCATCCTGCTTTCTCTCTTTGAATTTTGTGTAGCATTCTAAGAATAAAAGGCAGTGTTTTGATTATGGGAATGGGAATCAGTAAATATATTATTACACCACCAAGGACAGTGCTTTTTCTCTTCATGAGTGGAATCCATCTCTGTAGGATTGTCTCTGAAAACTTCATTTGTTTTTTTCCCCCAAGTTTGATCAAATTTCCACCACACAGTTTCACAGTTCCTTTCCTATGAACATAATATTAAAGCCAATAACCATAAATAGTGGGCCATGTCCCAAGGGCTTGCCATTGCTGACTATTTTCAGGGACAGGAAGAGTTCTGCTATTTGTAAAGGTGAAAGGCAAGGTCATTTATGAGAGAACAGGGAAATCTGATTAAGGGGAAGAGGAAGAAAAAAATCAAAGCCAGGATCCATTGGCATTCATACACCAACAGTATCACTCTGAAAAGACACTTGACAGGAATAAAGAAAGTTATAGTGCTTCACTAAAAAGGGTGATTTGAAGTTTCTGTCCTGGGGATATTTGGAAATGAGGCAGGATTGAACTCGGGGCACTCAACCTCCACCCATATCCCCTAAGCCATATTTTTATCTTATTTAGAGACTGTGTCTCACTGAGTTGCTTAGTGCCTCACTTTGCTGAGGCTGTCTTTGAATTTGTGATCCTCCTGTGTCAGGCTACTGAGCTGCTAGGATTACAGGTGTATGCCACCATTTCTGGCTTCCATCATAATTCCATTATGAACTATATATTGACATTTAGTGCAAAGCATAATTACTTGCACAGATTTAGCACTGAATAATATTTGTGGAATAAATGATAGAGAAATACATATAATGTTGAAATATTTTAATGTCTTTTTGGTACTTAATAGTAATATTTGAGGAATGTTATTAGATGATGGACAAAATTTGTGAGAAAGAAACAAATTAGGTACTCCAGATATAGCAAATCACTTCTGTAGATGTACCCTTAGGGATGAGAAGGAGTATGTCTGTGAAATCTTCTGTTCCCCAGCAGAAGGGAATTGACGATTGCTGGAAGGAAAAATAAAAATAGAAAGCTGAGAATGCTGAAAGACATCAAACACTAGCCTGGGAATTGTGCCCAATTCACCAGACAGTATAAATTTCCAGAGTGAAATAGGGTAATGCTTCATTTAGTAAAGCACCTCAATGAAAAGCTGTCTCTAAATGAAATATAAAAAAAGGATTTCACCAAGAGTTCTCACATTCACTCTCCACACTCACATTGAACAAGATAAATTGAGAACTATTGAGTTCAAGAATAAAGCAAGGCAAAGACCCTGGCCATTTCTGACTCATTCCCAGGAATCTGCAGGACATTTTGTAGTAGCTGCAGTGTAGACAGGCACTGGACCTCCCTCTGGGTTGCACTCAGGGGCACTGTGGCACTTAGTCCATCTAAAAATGGTGAACTTACTTCCTGGGAACACAATGAAACAATTACCAGGGGAAAAAATGAGCCAGATTCGTGCTAAAACCATGAAAGTCTGTGGGTAGCAAAAGAAATGACTAAGAAGTGTGAATCCTAGCTACATTTCTGAAAATATCAGCAAATAACTCATTGTGTGGCTAAAGGCTTGTGCTCTCTCTCTCTCTTTCACCTGGGCATTTTTTTTATCATTAAAATGAGATTATACACACCTCGTGGTGATAGATTTATTTGTAATCTCCCATTCATCAGGAGGATAGCAGATAGACCTGTAGTTTAGTTCTGGTGATAACACTTAAGGGCTGTACATGTAGAAGGCAATTTATCTGATCGTTATATGAGTTTTAATTTCCTCATCTGTGAAATGAGGGATAAAAATACTAGAAATCTTGTTGAGAGCCACAGCCAAGTCATAATGGCCTCTGGCATTTTGCCAGAAGTAATGGTTGAGAGGAGAGCCATTAAGATGATGATAATTACATTAAGCTGTGTCAATAGGGCGGCCCCTGCTGCCTCGGGCGCCCGCTGTTTTGGAGCTCTTGCGGGGATTCCTGGAAAGTTCACAGTTGGTTGGTGAAGTTCCTGTGGAGAGTTCCAGTTGGTATGTGTGTGGGGGGGTGCTGGAGTGGAGCTGCGTGGGTGGAGTTGAGGGGGTTCCTGGGGAGTGTGCTTGGAGTGCTGTTGGAGTTCAGGCAATAAAGTTTCCTGTTTGAACATACAGGTGCTTTGTGGCGGCTCGGGGATTTGTGCCCAGCCAGACTGCGGCAAAATCTAGAGTTATCACATGGGTTAAATGAGAGTGTAAGTAAACAGTTTAGCACAGTGCCTGTGATTCAGTTAAGACTATGGTAGTTTTGATACTCATACAAGAGTTTTAAAGGGTTTGTCTCTAATTCTTTGTGACTTCTGGATGTAAGAGGGTTTTACACACTAGGCAGAGACTTGCAGGACCAAAGTTCTGAATTACTCATGAAAACCAGTTCTTCTCAGGTAGATCTCTTTTCAATAGAGGCTCCTACCTAAGCCTCTTTGCCAATGGAGCATGAATCAGTGACTCCATTGTGCTCCCCAAGGGCATCCTTCTACTTGAGGATTCATCATTTCATAGTTGCTAAATCAATGCCACACCATTCCCTTTTCAGTGAAGAAAAGTTCCTGCCTAACTTACTAAACCTAAGGCACACAAATTGTCAGACACATCATGGAGGGATTTATAATTTTAACTGCATAATAACAAGGAGTTTAATTATTTCTGCATACCTACAAGAACTTTTATCTATAATAGTTTAATTACTTATCTTTCTTCATGCTAGACTCTAACTTCCTCAAGGGAAAGGCCATATCCTATTCAGCTCTGAAAGACTTGCCCATGGAAGGCATGATAGTTGAAAAAAGGAAAGAAATAATGACTTCAGAAGAGCTGAGTGACTACCTGTGAGATTGCGTGTTTTCAAACATGTTCATCTTTTGACTCCAAGCTAGTGATGAAGCATAAAGAACTGAAGGCCTTTCCAGCTTAATTACAGCAGCTGAAGGCAAACTGCATGGAAATGTATGACCATTAAGTGGCTCCAAAGGGCAGCAGACACAAAGGCCCTAAGTTTACTTTTTAGGAAACAATAATAACATTTTATTTCTCCAAATGTTAGGACATTCAAGAGTGAAAGAAAAATGATATTGAGGAAGATTCTTAGGATGAGGGTCCTGAGAATGAACTACCACTTAATCAAATAGAGTGATAAATGAGAATGCAATTTAAAATCAACTAGCAAGAGGTCCCTAAACAGTTTCTGGTTGGTCTGCAAAGTTCAATTACTTCATTATTCTAGAACTACAGAGCAACATTCATTTGTATACAGCAAACCACAAAAAGAGCTAAAAGGGAACAAATGGAAAGATAAAGGAATGCTCATAGCACCTACCTAGACAGAACTCAATTCCATCCCTAAATTTACAGATTCACACACATGTGTATATGAGCTGAAGAGTCAGAAGTGGGGGCAAACAGGTACACCTACTGAGAAGGGATTATGGTCTCTGAGGAGTTAAGAAACATCAATACTGGGTGTGATCTATGCTATGGGAAGAGCACATAAAATTCATGGAAAATCGAGGAAGAAGATTCAACTCCAGCAGAGGGCATTTCAGTGGATCAAGACAAACTGGGAAAGCTATAGACCAATTTTTTATGCAACTTCAGGTATTTACAGACCCCTTGAAGCTGTATTTTAAGTCTTTCCTAGTGCTCCTAGCTTGGAATAAAATGCTCAACCTAATACATCTCGCTTTCTTTGTTTTACCAGATGGAAAACAAAACCTAGGAGAGGGAAATCTTCCAACTCAGAACACTCCCAGCCAGGTCTCTCCAATCCTTGTCCCAGTACTTTTCCCATGAAGCCACAACTATCTATATACTTTAGTTTCACTTCTCTACATCACAAGGTCAATGACATCAGAATACCTCTTCAAGTCCAGGAATTAGAAACTCAGCAGTGGTTGTTGTGGGGCTTCATCAACAGAAAAGCCACATGCAGAAACTTTTTGGCTTGAAGTAGTTCTTCCCATCACTAGTCCTGTCCACTCACAAGTTCCCTTAAGATTCCCTCGTGAAACAACCTTCCTCTAAGCCTCCCTGGCTCATGGACCTTCAGTGAGACACCTTGCCTAAAGAACACACTTTCCAGCAGGCATTCAGGACCTTTCATGATGTAGCTCCAGTATGTTTTTAGGTCTTATTTTCCTTACTCCCTACCACCAACTTACCATACACTCTTTACTTTTGTTCATGCCCATTATTGAATATGACTTCTGTCTTCATTCAGGCATGTCCCTTTCCCATACAGTGGCCTCGGAGACTGGACATAGCCCCTGTGCAGGGCTGCTTCTAACCTCCTCCTTTCCACTCTAAACTTCCTAGTGTTTCCTATTCCTCTGATTGTCTCCTGGGAAAGAAGCTAGGAGACTGGATCAGAGTTTGGCCACTTGAAAAGCCCAAAAGGATTGGTATATAAATATTAGTCTCAGCTACTCATAAAATTCAAAATTGGATAAAGCTCTGAATAATACTTGTACAGAATTGTGAAACAATCACAATGTGCTCCAAAATAAGATGTTATTCTTATGCAGCCAAACAATAATCTGTTATCATCATTATACAGAAAAATTTCATAAATCATGATTATCACAATCACCATCCTAACTGTGAAGAATAAACTGTGTTGCTATTTACTATTATCTCAAGTCATATCCAGAGCACTTGCCTATTTCACTTCTCACAGTGATCTTTGGATGCAGGCTTTAATAATATATGCCCTTTTTGAGCATTCACTAAAGAATTGGTTGCACAAAAAGATTAGGAGCTGAGGAAATGGAGGTGGGATTCATGGTGTTAGACATCCTACTGGCAAAGTACGCAGAGCACTCCATCACCAAAACAGAAATGTACAGATTACTCACTTGCAATGGCCTTCAGGACACATATTCATACCTATATTGTTTCTCCATATGAAGAGTCTGAAAGAGAAATTTTCCTTGAGATTTCTATTCATTGAGTGGAAAAACTACTACTCTTTAGAGATTGTTCACAGATGCTTAATTTAATGAAGAGAAGCTTTAAACATTTATATGCCTGATATGTATATTTCTATGTAATAATGTTTCTACTTGATCCAGCATCTGGCTCTGTGTTAGCTTCAAACTTTAGAAATATCATAATTATTTTTTACTCAAGAGTTTAGTAATGTTGACTGTTAAAATTTGGATAAGTGTTCCCAAAAGTTCTATGCAATACAAAAGCTTGGTCCGAGGGTGGTACAGGGAATTGTGACAAATCTTCAGGAGATGAGGCCTAGTAAAAAGTCCTGAGGTGTTTGGAAGCATGGTTTGAAAAATAGATTGGGAAATACCAATCTCATCCTCCTCCATCATCATCATCATCATCATCATCATCATCATCATCATGTCCTCCTCCACCTTTCCCTCCTCCCTCCCCTCTATATTCTCCTTTGACTTGAGGTGGGAGAAATCCCTCCAATATTTTCTCCGTCAATAATGTGCCACCTTTCACAGAGGCCCAAACCAAGGGGCCACCAGATCTTGGACTTGAAACATAAGTCTTAAATTAAGCCTCTCTTGCTGGAGCATTTCCTTTGGTTTAAATGCTATGTATTATAGTTACATGATTTCTCTACTAAGGCTTACTCCTGTGAACTTGTCTATGAATTTATGTCTTACCAGTTGCTTCTCTATTTCATCTTATCTTATTCCTATAGTCTATAACCTATGCCTATGACATTGATTATATTGCCAAGTTCACACCACAGCAGAACTGGCCACAGGGCCCAGAGCCCTTATCCTCTGTGAGTCTGAAACAGTCCCTGAAAAATTCCCCAGAGGCCGAATCCATGGCCACTCTCAGTCTGGCCACAGACTCTGTCCACTCTGTTGCACATATGCTCCATGTGGGGCCTCTCCAGGCAGCACGTGCTGAGTCTCTGCGTCTGTGCCCTGAAGCTTGGCTTCCCCCCAGAGCTCTGCGTGGCTGCCCAAGGGTGGCTCATCCTGTGCATGTCCCAGTGGCATGCTCCTGCCCTCTGCGCATTCAGTCTGTGGCATTGGCCCTCTAGAGGTGACGCAGGTGGGCCATTGCCTGTCTGGAGTACAGGGACAGGGCTAGGAGCAAAGGAGCTACTGCCTCCGCCCACAGCCCGCCGTGGCCTGCACAGGAATCAGAAAGGAGGTGAAGCCCGTGGGACACTTTTGGGGCTGGGGGCCCAGAAAAAGCAGGAGTCACAGAGAAGGGCCAGCTCCGCGGAATACAGGGCCCTGCAGGCGGCTGGAGTTCAGGGTTCCCGCGCTTCCTGGGAGGCGAGGGCCAGTTGGGCGCAGGAAGAACCCCTGAGCTCCTTGGCCACAGTCACGGCCCAGGCTGGAGGCGGTGGCCTGCGACACATGTGGCCTGCACTCTGCCTGTGTGGCTACCAGCCTGCCGCAGCTTGGCCACCTTCCTAGCCCAGCTTGGCTCACGGGCTGCCCCAGCTCCACTGTGGGTACCTTGGCCACGCAGCTGGCACAGCGGAGGTCGGAAATCTTCAGCAAAGAGAACCATCAGAAATGGTGGGGTTTGCTGCTCCTGGGCCTCCAGAAGGTCAGTGCTGGGCCGGCAGCCACCAGAGACCTGGGGGAGGGACCTGGCTGGCCCACAGAGGGCGGGGTGCCTGTCCATCCCTGTAGTCCTACAGGAAGCAGGGTCCTCCCTGCTCTCAGCCAAGGCTCAGCCATGTCCCCGTGGCGGGCGGCAGGGACTCTGCTGCCTGTTGGTCCTGGAGGGCATTTTCTCGATTTGGTATGTTTTGGTTTGATTTTTGGGCGGGTCCTGGAAGGAAGGGTTGGTTGTGGTTATAAAACTGGATTCAGTTCGCAGTCCTTTCTCAAACTCTGCTGCGATCCATCTGTTGTCTCCAGGAGGGATTCAGGAGAGAAAAAGACTGCACCTGGAATATAATTCTTCATACATTAAATTCCTAGAAAAGGAAGGCAGTAGTGTGTTTTAAAGGTAAAAACATTTTCTCAGGCATTCCGAATTTCAGATTTTCTAATGTCCTGATTCTTAAAAGTGGGCATTGGCTCCCTTAGGGCAAATTTCAAGTCATGCTTTTTAAAACATTGGGTGGAATGATTGTCATCTCATTGGTGCACCAGGTTCTAAAGTATTAAACTGATCTTCTGACATGTGTAGTCCAATTCTGTAAGGAGACGAAATCAATGTGGAAGTGTGCTGAGTGGTGGTAATGAACTCTGACCTGAATTAAAAGCAAAGGGAGAAATGCTTAGATAGTACTTCTATCATGAAGTGTGAGTTCAGTTACCAGGTAGGTCTATGTTGTTGGCAGCATAGAGCAATATACGCCCATTACTACTTTGTGGTAGCCAATAGTATTTGAGTGTAGGTAGTATTGACAAATCATCCTCATGTTCAGGTCCATATTTGTTTTTTTTTCAGGATATGTTAGAATAAAACCAGACTAGCATCTAATCCTTGTCCTTTGCTTTAGTCCTATTAGGTAGCATTCATATGTTGTGCTTGTTTTCTAGGTGCTTGGCAAATATTATATTGTTGAACTCAACAATTGTGGTATACCCTTTGGTTATAAAATATGTGTAAGAAAATTTGACCATTTTAGTGAAGCATAAAAACAATTTCTATTAATTTATTATTAATTTTTAATAGAATTAATGTACATTCCCACAGAAACATTTTAAATACCTTGGGAAATTTTTGGTGAAGTACTTTAGATTATATTCAGTTTTACCCTATTTGGGACATTGTCACATGCACGTTTGTATTGCCTGCTAAGAGTTACAGGCATTATAGCTCTTAAGTTGCTCAAGATTGGCTCTGGAGGAAGTTTTTGATTAGAAAATTAACTTGTTTTCTTATTTGTATAGTTTTCTATGTTTTGATTCTCAAACTCTCTACCAGTTTTCCAAATATTCTCTCAAGATTTTTAGTTTCCTCAGTCATTATATCAATTTTCTTTTCTTGAGACAGTTTCTCCCATGGCATTCAGACATGACTGTGGACTGGTGATATTTCTATTTTTCTGACCTAAATGTGGACTGGTGATATTTTTGTAATTTCCCTTCATTTCATTCTGGGCATTCTTTTGGCCATTCTTCCATAATGGTTCCTTCATTTCTTATATTCCAGATTGTTCTTTTATTGATATTTATATTCATTTTACAATAGCAGAACCCACATAAGCTTAATGAGAAATAATATATGGGAGATAAGATTTTTTACCTTGGTATATATAGGAGTATGTTACTATGACACGTTGTCGATAATTCGTTTGAATGTTCAATTCTGTTGTGGAAATTAGTGTTGTTTAGCTTTTAGTATTACTATTAAAGTCTGGAATAATCTCACTGCTACTTGTATATCATCCACTCTTTCTTCCTCCCTAACCCCCAGTCTTGGAGGAGGTTCTCTGTCTCTGAAGCTCTGAAAGTGTTTGTGTTTGTATTTGTGTGTGTGTGTGTGTGTGTGTGTGTGTGTGTGTATGTGTGTTTAATTCAGGAGCACTGTACCCTTGAGCTGTATCCCAAACTCTTTGTTAATTTTTACTTTTTTTTTTTTTAATTTTGAGACAGAGTCTCACTGAGTTTCTGATTCTGACCTTGAATTTTGATTCTCCTACCTCACTCTTCTTCTGAGAACCTGGTGTTATGGGTGTATTCTGCTATACACTTACAGAATTTGAAAATTGTCCTTATTTCTTTGAACTGGGTACTGGAATGACCATTTAGACATTTTATTGATAACTTTACCCTTCTTTTTTCTTTGCCTGATGATTCTTTTTTAAGTCCTCTTCATGGTGAAGTGTAACTCAATCAGAAAATGCGTATAAATAAAAAAATATACAATTTACAAAACAGCAGTATTTAACCATCACTGAGCATAATGTGTGTTGAAGTTACCACACTGTCAGCACTTTTCTCATCATATCTCTTTAAAAGGTACCCCACATTTATGGTAGTCACTGCTTTTTTATAATTTTCTCATCCAATCAGGTGTTCCTAAATACCATAATTAGTTTTGTCTGATCTTGAACTTTTTAAATAGATTAGAATGAATTCAATCATATGTGTTTTTATTTTTTTAATCTGGCTTCATTATGTTAATAATATTTTGAAGATAGATCCATGTTTTTATTACTACTGTTGTTTTTTTACATGTTGTATGAATATGCCACAATACGTTATTACACTCTAGTAAAAATTTCCAGTTTGGGAATTATAACTAATAATGTTACTTAAAATCCTCCTAGTGCATGTTTTCAAGTATACATTGAGTAACGTCTCTGAAATAGTGATATTTAATAGAATATAATGTGAAATATATATATATATATATATATATATATATATATATATATATATATATATATAATTTAATTTAATTTTTTTTCTAAGCTACATTTAAATGTAAGTAGAAAGAGATAAAGTTGATTTTAATGATATATTTTATTAATCCTAATAAATATATAGTCATTGCAACACATGATAGATTAAAAAATTAAGATATTTGCCATTTTTATACTAAATATTTTAATTCTGGCCTGTGTTTTATACTCTTTAGAGCCTGTATCAATTCAGTGGAGCTACATTGTAGATGTGCATTATCCATATTTGACCAATGTCTACTGTATTAAATGCTTAACTGTAAAGAATATATATATATATGTTCATGATGGGACACATTCTGACAGATTAATTGTTAGGTTTCAGTTCAGTGCTGCGTCCAGTAGTGTCCAGTAGTTTTATTTACAAGATCTAAGGTCACATGACTTATATATGAAATGGTGTAATGGGCACTGAGGCTGTAGAGGAAGAAAATGAGTTTATTATATGTGTCTGGCGCAGTTGACAACCCAATAGGAGAGGCAAGTATGTACATATCTAACTGGATTCATGAGGCATGATACGTTTCGTACCATTGAGGAGGATTCTATACTGCCACTGTGGAGCAGTGGTGAAGACCAGCAGTGGTGGTGAAGAGACAAAAATTTGGGGCTGGGGCTTGAATGAAGAGGAAGTTGTATATTGAGGAACTGGACTTTAGAATTAGGCAAGCAAGCACATAAAGATTTTCATTTAGTAAGTTGACAAAACAGTTAGAAAATCAAACTGATTTATTAAGTGAAGTTCCATATGTTTCTTTGATCTTAAAGTTAAGAGTGTTCATTCTATTTAAATGTAACTTCCAACAAAGTAGCTTTTGTAATTTGTTTTTTGATTATAACACAGACATATGTTCATTTAGAAGTTAGGATTTACAAAAAAGAAAGATAAAGTAATTCAAAATTGTAAAACCCTGAGATAACTACATTTTAGTGTATTATTTCTGTATATGTATACCACTTTTTTCATTAATGAACTTGGATTTTTCTGGCAAAATCACTTTGGTATCCTTTTTTTCTTTCTTTTTGAGCCAATCCTGAGTAATTTACTCTGACGTGTGTCAAGGAACGTTGAAGAAAGAGCAGATCTGTGAAGCCCCAGAAGTTTTTTTTTGTTTGTTTGTTTGTTTGTGTTTTTACTTTTTAAAAATTTTAAATTTTTTTAAAAATTTATTTTAATTAGGTATATATGACGACAGAATGCATTTGATTCATTGTACACATTGCAGCACAACTTTACATTTCTATGGTCGTACACGATGTAGTGTCACACTGTATGTGCAGTCATACATGAACCTAGGTTAATGATATCCATCTCATTCCACCATCTTTCGTATCCCCATGTCCCTTCCGTACTGTTCCTTCCCCATGCCTGATCAAAGTTCCCCCATTTTTCCCTTGTCGCCCCCATTATGGATCATCCACTTATCAGAGAGAACATTCAGTCGTTGTTTTTTGGGGGTTGGCTTACTTCACTTAGCATGATATTCTCCAACTCCATCCATTTACCTGCAAATGCCATAATTTTATTCTCTTTTAATGCTGAGTAATATTCCATTGTGTGTGTGTGTGTGTGTGTATGTGTATATGTGTATCACAGTTTTTTTTTCCATCCATCTATTGAAGGGTATCTAAGTTGCTTCCACAGTTTTAACTATTGTGACTTGAACTGCTATAAACCTTCATTAAACAAAGAAAAAGTCAATAAAAATATCAAAGCCCTAGAAAAAGAAGAAAAAACCAACCCCCAAAGTAGTAGAAGACAGGAAATAATTAAAACCAGCGTGGAAATCAATGAAATTGAAATAGAAGAAACAATTCAAAAAATTGACAAAAAGATAGTTCTTTGAAAAAATAAATAAAATTGACAAACCCTTAGCCACCCTAATGAAAAGAAGGGAGAAAAACTCAAATTACTAAAATTTGTGATGAAAAAGGAAATATCATAACAGACACTATTGAAATATAGAAGAAAATTAGAAACTATTTTGGTATCCTTTTTTTAACTTAAAAGCTTCCCATATCTTTTGTTTATTTTGGAAAACTTCAAACATACAAAATTATTCAGAATAGTGTAGAAAAAAGCTAATGAACCCATCAACTAGCTTTACCATTTCTCAATTCGGAGCTTGTCTTATTTCATCCATCTCCCTCTCTGGTTAATTTATTTTGAAGCAAATCCTAGCAAACATTATTTTATCTGCTAATATTTCAGTAGGTACTCTTGAAGGCAAAATGATCACACAACATTTAGTTATGTAAATAGCTCATCATTTATCCATTTCCCTTTTGTTATGTTGTAATCATTTTTTTTCAGTATTTCAAATATTGCTGTGCTGAATATCTATGCAAGTATTTCTGTATGTGTGGTGCATCTTTATTTCCTTAAAATGAATTCCTGAAAGTAGAATTTCTAACTCAGGGGGTGATAACTATATATTTATAAAGCTCTTGATTACTTTTTAGAATTAATAATATTAATTTATATTTCCACCAGTATAGCACAAGAGGGTTCCTTGAACCCATGCCAACATTGAGGGTGATAATTTAAAGATTTTTAACCTTTCACATAGGTAAAAAATTCCACATCAGGTCCCCTAATTTTGTTCTTAATTCTTTTCTGTGTTCAAACTTGAATGATTAAAAATCATATAGTAAAGTTACAAGGGGTGCTGCTTTTGGAGAGCTAAAAGAATTAATCAGATCTCTACTTTTTATTTATAAGACTAGTCTTCTAGAGCTATATTTTCAGTATTTCACATTTGACTTCATTTTTTTTCATAATTGAGTATTTATTTGACTTAGGCTAATAGAAATTAAATTTGATCAGTTGCATTATCAGGCTCATTTTCTCTCTTCTGCTTATTTATTCAAAATAATAAAGACAAAATTCAGTACAATGTCAAAACATCCCACAATGAAGACATTGCCAAAACTGAATTTTTGTTTAACAAGAACCATTGCCTAGTGATATTCATAAATGTCCATTTATCACATGAGATACCAAAGCCTGAATTTGGACACATTGTGGATGTCATATATGAGTTTTACCAAATTTAATGATTGCATCTGTCTTGTTTTGATTTGTATTTCTTTGGTTAGCATTGGGAGTTTATATTTTTTCCTCTGTATAATGACCACATGTAAGTGCTAATTCTTTTGCATACTTTGTTTATTTTAGTTTCATTTGACTAAACAGCCAAAAGTTGGTATTTTTGTGGAGTGCCTATAGCTAATTTATATCTGTGGACAGAGTGGAGCAGTGGAGATTGAAGAATCATAGGGTCAAACAGTGCAGACTCCTGTAACATAAGATTAGGTTGGAAAACCTAATCCTATGTTAGTGACTAAGTAAATAACTCAACAGTATTACCCTTTATTGTTCTTTTCTGGGTGATAAGTGTGCTTATGACCAGTTTGAGGCAAGCCTCAGCCACTTAATGAGGCCCTGAGTGACTAAGTAAATAACTCAACAGTATTACCCTTTATTGTTCTTTTCTGGGTGATAAGTGTGCTTACCTTATGGGATTGCTGTATGGATTAAATAAGTTAATATGTTAAAGGTAAATCAGTCCTTATCTCTTTTAACATTGTCGCTCTCCTGTTCACTCCTGGAACTCTGTCATATGTTTTTTAGAACTTCTTATTTACTCTCTGTGCATGATTCTTTATGGTCTAATTGTATAAGTCTCCATCTATAGCTGTTTTTTTATATCCTTTTGAATTTTTCTCCTTCAAAATTAAAAGAATTTTGACTCTTCTTTAAAATTTTTTTTATTATATTTGAGTTCACTGCTTCTGCATTGATTTTAATAGACTGTCTGGACCAGTTAAGTCCTCCATGCCTCTAATCATATTCCTTTATTTTTATACTTAAAAAGTTCACTCCCCATATTGAAAGTACTTCATTTTTATTTTCATCTATATTTCACATTAGTCACTTTTCCTTTGTTTTACTTTACTCTGTGAGGTAAAATCTTACCATAATTCCCCCACTCAATACTAGTGGTTCCAGTTAACATCCATGAAGTTTAGCTTTAGCAACCTGAGCTATAACTCAGTTTAAACAAGATAATTTTTTTAAACAAGATAATTTAGCCAGTTGCATAGGGAATACTTTTATTTAGGTATGAAGAAGATAACTCTAGAATTCTGCCATATTTATTACCAATAAATAATATAGCATTGAATTTTCAAATATAAAAGAATTTTTGTTTTTGGCAGTATCCTAGAACCCTCTAGAATCCCCTTTTTTCTTCTTCAGTATATGTAAAGGTAAAAAGAAGTTTTCATCAATTACTGGTTGATATTTTGTTAATATTGAAGACATTATATATTAATGCTATGTGAAAAAGACAAAAGAAATTGTATATCCTGAAGTATTAGCTTTTTTTTTTTTTTTTGGTAATCTTAACATTTACCACAAGAGGTCTCCAAAGGATTTTATATCTATGAATGGCAATTTAAAAGACTACTAAAACTTTACTTCACATTTATTTTCTATCTTCAGGTATAGACTTACTTAATTTACCATTTTAAAAAAAAATATTTATTTTTTAGTTATAGGTGTAATCTATGAATGGCAATTTAAAAGACTACTAAAACTTTACTTCACATTTATTTTCTATCTTCAGGTATAGACTTACTTAATTTACCATTTAAAAAAAATATTTATTTTTTAGTTATAGGTGTACACAGTACTTTCATTTTATTTTTATGTCATGCTGAGGATTGAATCCAGTACCCCACACATGCTACTCTACCTCTGAGCCACAACCCCAGCCCCTAATTTACCTTTTTAATGCCAGGGATTGAATCAGGGGCGCTAAGCTACATTCCAGCCCTTTTTATTTTTTGTTTTGAGACAGGATCTCGCTAAGTTGCTCAGGGCCTCATTAAGTGGCTGAGGCTTGCCTCAAACTGATGATTCTCCTGCTTTAGCCTCCCAAGTCACTGGCATTACAGGCATGTACCACAGGGCTCAGACTACTTGCTTTATATTACATTGTAATTTAGAACAAGTATTAGTCCAAGATCGTAGTAAGCTAAGCTAGAATTATTATTTCTAAATAGTGACAAGCTATCAATTTTTCTAGGATTATTTATCTTTATGTAAAATGTGTTTATAAGATTTCAGCCGGGTCTGAGGGAATCAGTTATAGAATTTTCTACCCTTCCATTTGTTTTAAGAATATATAAAGAGAAAGAAATGGAAATTAATGATTTTAGCTCTGCATTAACCTCAGTTAAGATTGCTTTAGCTTAGAGATGTTGTATAAAACTAGTTGAGAGGAAAGCTATAGAAAGCAAAAAAAAATAACATTATTATTAAATATTATTAATATTTACTAGTTCTACAGAAACCAGTTTTTGAGGCAAGTAGGGTTAAATTAAACACAGCAGATGATTCTCAGTTTTATGTTTAGAGAAATGAGAGGATCCTGGGCACTGGTCTAGCCGAAGAAGGCTTTGTGGAGGAGGTAGGCTTGGATGGGGACATTTGCAGGGTGGAAGGCTTTGAATTGGAAGAGGGGAGGAAAGAAGGTATGTTGTGTGTGAATGCAAACAGTATGAACCCTGAGGCATATGGAGAAATAGTAGGAAAATGTGAAGACAGTGACAAGACATTCCTGATTAGGGGGGAACTCCCATGTTGAGAACTGAGGCAGAAAGTATCCCAGAGGAGCAAATCCAGGAAGGTGGGTATGGTGGACTCTTCGTGGAAAGTCAGTAAGGTTTTGGGCAATGTAAAAAAGAAGAGGAGATCCTGCTGCTTAGATGGGACAGTGAATTGTAAAAAATGAATACTTCCCCTAAAGGAAAAAGCATACATGAGAAGAATAAGATTGAGGAGTTTGGAGAATGCCAGTAGTTGGGAATAGGAGGAAGAAGAATGGAAATAGAAAGGGAGGACATAAAGAGTTGGGTGGAGAACTGGAACAAGGTAGGGATGTGGAGTTATAATTTATTTGTTGCACTGATATTAATAGTGAATTAGTTTTTTACAATATTGACTCTTATATTTCACTGAAACCACATGACATGTAGTAGTGCTAGCTTTTACTCCTCCTCCTCCTCCTCTTCTTAGAGTTTTATGATTATACATAGTAGTTAGGTTCATCCCGATTGACTCATACATGCATGGAAATCAGTTACCATTTATGATCCCTCATGATCCCTCCCTTTTCCCTCCTGTACTCTCTCCCCTCTTCCATTCTCCTTCTTCTTCCCCTCTTGCATCCTTCCTCAGTGCTACTAGACTTCCTTCTGCTCAAGTAGAAGCTAGCTCTAACCAGTTGATGCTTTGTGAAAGAAGATCCTGCAGTAGTACAGTGACTTTAGCAATTTGACCTTTGAAATAAATGCTTGAACATGTCAATGTTTCTTCAAAGAAAGGGGTGTATACTGAAGATTTAAAGAAAGCATTGAAATACTACATTATTGAAACATTTATATCATCTATGGTTTAACCCAGACCATTAGCTAACATGTTGTTTTTATAATGAAAATTTGTATCATCTGAATGCCATTTATGATGACAGATACTTGATGTTACTGTTGCAGCATTTTAATTTTGTATTTTCTTATTAATGTAACTACTAGAGACTGCTTACCAATTTGTGTTGTTGTACTTTAATTTTCAGTTTCTTAATAGAAAATGTTCAGTAGTTTTAGTCTCAAAATGAAGTTATAGTGGGAGACTGTGTATGCTATTAACAGTAACTCTTCTGTGGACTAGCACTCTGCTATGGCTGAAGTCTAACTCTTTCTAATGTCATTATTTGAGTTTAGTATCAGTTAAAAAAAATCAAGACTTTTTGAAGTATAGGGGGAATGGAGGTTTTACTCATTAACTTGGTTAATAATATGAAATGTTATTTAGGGATCAATACTTAAGGGTACCAATTTAGTAATTGCAGTGTTCCAATTTGTTCTATCAAAGTTTAATAATCTCAATTCCTTGGGCTCATATGAGGTCATTTCAATATGATTCTTAGGCATTAGGAGCTAAGTAAATGAGGAATGCTGTTCTAAACACTGAGTAGCATACTGACATGAATAACAGACCCCTTAAATTTTATGGAAAAGTGACGTTGGATAAAGTCAGGGCATTCTGGGAAGTGTGAACACAGAATGAAACAAGGGAATTGCAGGTCGACTGGAAAGTCAGATGAGTGTGGATGAAGAGTGGCCAGGCACATGCTAACACATAAGAGATTCTCAGTGAGTATTTGTTGAATGTCTGTATGTTCAAGGCAAAGAGAAAGACTGAAACTTTTCATTCAGGAGATTGGGCACTAGTGGGAATTTGTATTGATATTTCTCAAAGTTGGCCTATTCACTTCTTTTACAGGTGTTTATTATTTTGTGTTAGAATAATAATTTCTTTTACATTTGTTAAATTGTAATATAAAAAATTATAGTAGCAACTCATGTTTCTTGTATAGGTGATAAAATGTGTATTTTTTAAAAGAAAAATGATTTTTGTTAACCACATTATTTAAATATTAAAAAAACTAAAACCTAGTGATTAGTTTATAATTTTTTTTATAGCAATAGAGTTAAAAACAAAACCTGAGAATCAAGTAATGCAAATATAAATAAGAATCAAGTCAAACTCATATAAGTAAGTGGTTGTTTGTTGAGAAGAATATTATTCTTGATACTGAAAATAAACTGTTCCTCCCAATTGGAGTGGTGTACCTCAACTGAGAATTAGGCGCATGCTCTTTCTCTCTCTCCCTCTCTCTTTCTTTCTCTCTCTCTCTTTTTTTTGTCTTTATGTTTTTTAGACCAGTTTTAGGTTTACAAGTTTAGCAAAATTGAGAGGAAGGCATAGAGATTGACCATGGATCTCCAGTCCCCCCACATGCATAGTCTCCTCTGATATCAACATCTTTCACCAAAGTGGGAAAATTCTTTTCAATTCAACGTTGCTGTGCTCTATAATGCATTGTGTAAAGATTCAGTTCATTACCTTTTTCTCTCTTTGAACTATAGCTTGACTTAGGTTGTTTGCCTTCCTCTTGGTACAAACATACCACTTTTAAGACTGCTTCCGTCCCCGCCCCACCACCACCAATTAAACTTTGACACCCATTAAAGTGTTCTTTATTGCTAATAAGAATCTCTTTTCGTTGTAAATGGATACAATACCTTTATTTATTTATCTTTATGTGGTGCTGAGGATCGAACCCAGAGCCTCACCCATGCTAGGCGAGTGTTCTACCGCTGAGTCCCAACCCCAGCCTCACTAATATGATCTTAAATGTTAAGGCCAGGTGCAGGAATTGAAGCATGTAGCAGCATTCATTTTAAAAATTGGTAGTTGGGGATCTAGGACAGTGTTTTTCAAATTGAAGGTAATGAAATCAATTTAATCATTAGTAACTAACACTGACTTAGAATAGGATATAGAATAGTGCACATGTGTGGTTAGGGTGGGTATTTTATGAAATCTTTTTTTTTTTTTAGTTTTATCTGTGTATAATTTCTAATCCTCTCTCCAATACCTATCATGTTTATAATGGTCCAAGAAAATAATTTAAACTTCTAATTTAATATCAGTTAAATGTAATTTATTAATGTAGTTTGGTCATTATTTCATATGTTTTATTGATTAGATATTACCCAGAAGTATATTTTTAAATAGCACAACTCAAAAGAAGTGAATAATTAAAGGCTAATGAATTAAAAATTCTAGAGTTGACATGATTTGCTGATTATATGTTGTCTACATAGAATATCCAGAAGTGACAAATTATTTGAGATAATCAGAATTCAGCAAAGTCATTAAATATAAGATAATTTATAAAGATGAAGTGTTAGCGACAACTTTTTTATGGTGTTCTAAGCAGATTTCTATTTTCCTGGTGTCCTGTTTACTTCTTTGTGTTTGCTTTTTGTTGAGAGAACTTCCATTAGTTATTCTTTTAGAGGAGGTCAACTTGTGACATTCTCTTAGTTTTCCTTCATCTGAAAATATCAGTTTCTCCTTCATTTTGAAGGATGTTTTTTTCCTGCCAGATATCGGATTCTGGGTATATATTCTTTTCTTTCAGCACTTGAAAAATATTATGCCACTTCTCATGAGAAATCTACTGTCATTCAAATTGATTTTCCCTTATAGTTAAATTATAGTTTCTTTTTAATTATGATGTGTCTTGGCATGGAGATCATTGGTTTTATTCTGTCTAGAGTTCACTCAGCTTCTTGAATCTGTAGATTTAATATTGCCAAATTTGTGAATTTTTCATTCATCCATTCATTCTTTCTTTCTTTTTTTAAATCAAAGAGTTTTTCCTTTTAATACTTTTAGTTGTAGATGGACACAATGCCTTTATTTTATTTATTTTTTTATGTGGTGCTGAGTATCAAACCCAGTGCTTTACATGTGCCAGGCAAGTGTTCCATCGCTGAGCCCCAGCCCCAGCCCCATCCATTCTTTCTTTCTTTTTGTTTTTCAGCCTGCTTTTGTCTTCTCTCCTTCCAGGATGCTGATTTAAAAAAATGTTAGATTTTGTTGTTTTGGTTGTGCAGGCCTTGAGGATTTCTTTTTATTTTGGTTTATGTTCTTTGCTGTTCAGATTGGGTTATGCATTTGTTTGTTCCATTTTTCTGGTTGGCTGATAATTACCTTTGTCCTCTTTGTTCAGCTATTGATTCTATCCATTATGCTTTCTGTTTTGGTTATTGTATTTTTCACTTCTAAAATTTTTGTTTAGTTTTTCACTATGTCATCTCTTTGCAGAGAAGTTTTCCTTGCCTTGGCTTTTATTTTTCCATTTGCTTCAGGCATATATGTTTTGCTATTAAAGCATTTTTCATTGTGGCTGTTCTGAAAGCTTTGCCAGATAATTCTGACAATTCTGCCATCTTAGTGTTGACTATTGATTGTCTTTTTCAATCTAGTTTGAGATCTTCCTGTTTTTTGGTATGAGTGATTTTTTATTCCTGTGCTTTTAAGAATCTGGATTTTATTCAAGCCTTCTGATTTCCCTGATGCTGCCTCAGCAGGATGGAAGTGTGCTGACTCATTATTGACAAGTGGGATAGAAGTGTGGGTTCCCTAAGTGGCCTCTGTTGTTACCTGAGAGAAATGGATGCCTCTTGTTCCTGCTGAGTGGGGTGGCAGTTCTAGTTCCCCATATGGTTGCCATCAGTTCTCTGACAAATCATTGTCAGAGGGAGAGGAGCCTCATTACTGTTGGGTGGGAGTGGAAGTCCATGCTCCTTACATGGGCACCTCAGATACCATGAGGTTCAAGGGCTCCTTCCTGGCCAGTGAGGGTGAGAGTCTTGGGTTTCTACTTGTGCTTCTCTGACATAATTAGCAAGGGGTTTGGAGTACTTCACATCAGCCTGATGAGAGCAGATATTTAGGTGTCCCTTAGTCACTGCTAATACAGGTAGAGGTGAGACCATAGGTTTTTATGTAGACTTTGGTTAGGTAGAGTAGTTATTGTCTAAAAGTTTACTCTTTTTAATCTGACTTTTCCTGTGTGTTTATCTAGGGACAAGAGATTTTGTGGGACTTTGTTAGGGGATGGGGATCTGTGCCCCCTTGACCTTTCTAGATTGTCAGCTGCTTAAATCCAATTTTTGGTTAAATATGAAGAATAAACATTGTGCCATTCCTCAGATTCCAGGTTTCTCAGCTCATCCACATTTTCTCTACCTTTCAGAGTTGTCTTAGTTTTTTGTTTTGTTCTCTTGTTTTTTCTTGGCAGCACTAGATATTGAACCCAGGGCTTGTATGTGGTAGGCAAGTGTTCTACCACTAAATTACACCCCTCACCCTCTAATGTTTGTTTTTTATGTAACATACAGGAAGCTGTACTTAGTGGGAGGAATAGAAATAAGGAAAATACATCTGTTCCTTCTTCCTGGAGCAGACATCCTTTGGTCACAATCTTATTTTAGTGCATAAACTTTTTTTTTTTTTTTTGATGTTCTCTTTTTTGTACCACAATTGAACCCAGGAGCACTTAACCACTGAACCACATCCCCATCCCTTTTTGTATTTTATTTAGAGCCAGAGTCTCACTGAGTTGCTTAGGGCCTTGCTAAAATGCTGAGGCTGGTTTTGAACTCACAGTCCTCCTGCCTCAGCCTCTCAAGCTGCTAGGATTACAAGCATGCACCACTGCACCTGGCTCTTTTGTGTGTACACACACACACACACACACACACACACACACACACACATGTATTTAGTTATTGATGGACCTTTATTTTATTCATTTATATGTAGTGCTGAGAATCGAACCCAGTGCCCCACACATGCTAGGCAAACATTCCACCACTGAGCTATAACCCCAGCACACCCTTTGATATTCTTTTAATCTAAATAAAAATGAGTGCTTGGATAATGCCAATTTGTAAATCTTTACTGCAGCAAAATTGAATTTGTGGGTGAATCTGATTAAAAGAAAATTTTCTTTTTTTTCTTTTGTAATTTAAGTTGCTTTTTGTATTTTTAGAATCATTTGAAGTTTAAGCATGTTAGTTTTGGGGTTTTTTTAAAAGAACAATCAGTGGAGAAAAAATTGTTGTCTCATTCTTGGTGAATTTAAGCATTCACAAAGTAATAGTAAAATTTTGCTAGCTTTCCATCAGGTGATTAGGTCATATCACCTTCTTATAAAGTTTATCCTTTCTTGTTTATTGAACACAAAAAATTAAGTATTAACATTAAAAATCAAAAGTATGTGGATGAGTAGACTCATTCAAGTAGACTCATGGAGCCCAGAGAAAGGCATATATCATGTACAGAGCCCTTAGTTGAAAGGGGAGGGCTGGGGATGTGGCTCAAGCGGTAGCGCGCTCGCCTGGCATGCGTGCGGCCCGGGTTCGATCCTCAGCACCATATACCAACAAAGATGTTGTGTCTGCCGAGAGCTAAATAAATAAATAAATATTGAAAATTCTCTCTCTCTCTCTCTCTCTCTCTCTCTCTCTCTCTTTCTCTCCCCTCTCTCACTCTCTCTTAAAAAAAAAAAAGAAAGGGGAATGGCCCTAAAGTAGGAAAGGTGCCAGATTGAGTTACCCAGGGCATTGGCCATCACAGGTAGAGCTGTGTTGCACCTGGTTTATGAACCTGATAGAATTTTAAGTGGTTTACAAATAAGCATTTTTTTTTACTTTTGTAGTTAAATATTTACTTAAGATATATTAAAAACATGTAATTAGTGAATCAAACCTGATTTCATAAATTTTTATGGTGTAGAAAGATTCTTACACTGGTATTTGAGTTAAAAACCTGAGTTGATTAAACAAAAACTCTCAGGTTAATGTGACAAATGTGACATTATTGAAAATGGAGGAGGAAAGGCTGAAATTAGGGAATGTATTAGAATACATGGTGGGACAATCTATGTCACATTTACCTGCTTGTTATTTAGTTTCTGTTTGTTTGTTTAGGTTACATCTAATATAAATTGGACCATTGTTTGAATATTTTAAAAAATTCCAAAGTCCTGGCATAGAGAAAGATAGATGATGATTTCCTGATTTAAAAGGGCATTTAAGTACTTGAAAATGGGCTATTCTCCATTGGCTCTCCTTTTTTTATTGGGATATTTTATTCCAGGGCTGGGTATGGATCAGTGGTAGAGTGCTTGCCTAGCATGCACTAGGATTTGGCTTTCATCCCTAGTACCACAAAAGAAAAAAAAAAGAGTTTAAGTTGATTTTTTTAACTTAGATGGCTAGCAGTAAATTCTAATCAATTATCCTTTTAAAATTATTTTATTTTTGGTATTGGAGATTTACTTTACTACTAAGGTGCTTTACTACTGAGCTACCTCTTCAGCTCTTTTTAAAGTTTTTTTTTTTTTTTTTATTGTGAGACAGGGTCTCACTAAGATGTTGAGGCTGGATTTGAATTTGCAATCCTGCCTCAGCCTCCTGAGCCTCTGAGATGACAGGTGTGTACCACCACTCCTGGCTCTTTTCCTATTAAGAAAAGTTTCAGTCTTGACAGATAGTTCTAATAGAATCTCATTTTACTGTTAATCCTGTGAGTTGAATATTATTATGTATTCATTCATTTAATCATTCTTAGAAACATTTATTGGGTGCTGTGTGCTAAGTTTGTTACTAGGTGGTAAAAATGAATATAATTCTTACCTTTTGGAATACTTACAGTCTAGAGAGGAAGGTAGGAGTGGAAACAAACCAGTATGGAAGTATTGATTGTTAAGGTTTTAAGAAATACTTATAGCATGGGAGCATCAGGGTTTGCCCAAAGGAATCAGGCAGAGTATCCCTGAGGAGTATGGTAGAACTGAGACTGGGAAAATTATGGCCAGGTAGATGGAAGTCGTGGGGAGTAAAACTCATATGGTTAGGCTGTTCTGCATGAACATGGTGACCTGAGGCAAGACAGAGGTGGACTTTGGAGAAAAAAAGTGTGGAAAGTAAAGAATCAAGGTGAGATCGGTGCCATGGTGCATGCCTATAATTCCAGTACCTCTGGAAGCTGAGGCAGGAGGATTGTGAGTTCAAAGCCAGCCTCAGCAAAAGTGAGGCACTAAACAACTCAATGAGATCCTGTCTCTAAATAAAATAAAAAATATGGCTGAATTCAATCCCTGCTCCCCCCCCAGCCAAAAAAAAAAAAAAGAATCAAGGAGAAAGAAACAGTGGAGGGGCAAGAAGACAAGGGGTTGGATATGGGGTTTTATGTGAAAAAGACTGAGATGAGATGGATGGTGATGGAAATAGTATCATAGTGATCTTTTTCTGTCCCCAACACCTCTCATAGTAGCTCACATACAGTAAGTAATTTATGTGCTTGATAATGAATGATTAAATAAGTGACAGTTGAATAAGGAAAATAATGGATCTCTCCTTTTTGTTTGTTTTTTTAATTTTTTTTTAAGTTGTAGATGGACATAATACCTTCATGTTATTTATTTATTTTAGTGTGGTGCTGAGGATCGAACCCAGTGCCCCGCATGTACCAGGCACGTGTTCTACCACTGAGCCACAAATTCAGCTCTCCTTTTTATTTAAGAAAAATGATTTGCCTTTTACAAACCTAGAAAGTTTGCTGGATTAGCTAGAAATTCATACATAAAATACGTGTGATGATCAGTGTATAGTTACATGGGATACTTATAGTTAACTCATTTACTTCTCTTGGGAAGACCATTTTAATTTCCTATCATTTTCTTTCCATTATTTTCATTCTTTAAAATAAAAAATTACTTTAAATTAGTTTAAGCATCCTGACATTTTTTTAAAGATGTTCTCTTATAGTATCTATTAATGGAAGCTACATGGTTAAATTATGATTAAGGAGTTAAGTAACTATTTTAAAGATTGATGTTGATCATAACTGTGCCTCAGTCCCATCTCTGGCACTTGAATTATTTTTGTTGTTGTGTTCTTAGGAAATCATTTTTTTCTCTTTATATTCTAGTTCATCTTCTTTTTTAGAGTAGAAAGTAATTGTAAAGTTGAGTTCTTTGTTATTTTACTTTATTATGTTTATTAAAATATAATTTTACTTAGCTGTTTAGAAAATCCAGAAGTAAAAACTTGTGTTAGCAGAGATGGTAGTGGATTCAATAATAGAAATAAATTTCATACACAGTAGGAAAATGCTTGTCTCTAGGAAAGCACTTTGAGAGGAAGTATTCTAAAGAAGTATTAAAAATCTGTTTTATATGTTTTATATGGGGAGTGCTCATCCTTTTAAAAAATGATATCTGTTTCTTTCCAAGAGGAAGTGCCATTGTATTTTCAGTAGTTTCCTTGATATTGATTTCTTTTTGCATATGTAGCTAGTGCTTTAAAAAAATTTTTAGTTGTAGATAATACTTGTATTTTGTTTGTTTTTTTTTTTATGTGGTGCTGAGGATTGAACCCAGTGTCTCACACATGCTAGTGAGCACTATACCATTGAGCCACAACCCCAGCCCCTAGGTAGTGCTTTTAATAGGCATGATTAAATTCATATATGAAAATCCAGATTTTAAAACATAATAAATTAATAGATGATTGTTACTCTGTAAGAATGTTTGCTCTCGGGTTCATTTAAATAATGAGCTTCTTTCATTGAGTAAATCTTCTTAGTAATATATCTACTTGAAAAGAATAAATGGGGTATATAGACACTACATTTATTGACAGGAGTTGAATAGGAAGAAACAGCATTTGAGGAGCCTCCAGGAAATGATTTTACTGATTACTACAGAGAGCTCTGAGGGGCGGGGGGGTGGGGGTGTTCACTCTGCTTGAACAGAAATTTCAGAAGCAATTGTATGAGGTGTATAGCATTTGTTTTACTAATTCTACTGGACTTTTGTAAATGCACCTGTTCATTTAGGGTTGAAAATTTAATTGCACAGTCTCCTCACTAACCAAAGCACTTTGTCCCTTAAGGTTTTTCTCAGAGGTTTGTGTTGTAAATCTTAATATCCTGAAAGTATGCCTTTCCAGTATACTGTAGATAGTTTTATTTATATTTAATTTGCAAAAAAATAGTTTTAAAAATTAGTCATCATTCAGCCAGTAATGGTGGTGCAGGCCTGTAATCTCAGAGCCTGGGAGGTTGAGGCAGGAGGATTACAAGTTCAAGGCCAGCAAGTTAGTTAGGCCCTGTTTCAAAATAAAAAATAAAAAAGATTGGGGATATAGCTTAGTGGTAGGGTTCCCTTGGGTTCTGTCTCCAGTACTGGGGGAAGAGGGGAGTACTTTTAAATCATTTATGTTAGCAGCAAAGAAAGTCCTACATTAGCGAGAAGGAGGAAGGGAGGCAAGAGAATATGTTGGGGAGCGAATTGGAACAAATTATGTTATGTGCATATATGAATATATCACAGTGAACACAATTATCATGCACTGATAAAAACAAAAATTTCTACACTAAATATCAAAGTAGTTTCTATCATTTCAGGCGAAGATGGGGAAACTATGAATTGCAAGGTGGGGCTGAAGGAAGAAAAGTGATGTCAGGAGATGAAGGGAAAGATGGATTCCCTACCATATTCCAGTTACACTGTTTCTGGTTTTAGTAACTCTTACACAAGCCTGTGAAGCAAATGTAGTTATCCTCATTTTACAGTGAGGGGCAGAAATACTGAGGTGTTAATTCTCTTTCAGAGTTATAAGATCATGTAGGGAGTAAGTGGAAAAGCTTACTAGATCCCCCAGGAAGAGTTGACCTTCTACCCTCATTAGGATATAACCTGATATCAATATAAAAGGGTAGAAATCCCCCCTGTAATTGAACTCTTAATGCAGTTACCAGCTGTCCTCAGGATGTCTGTATTTCTAACTTTTTTCCTATTTCTTCTTTATTGCTCAGAGAGATTCCTTTCCCTCTGTTCCCTTCTAGCAAAGCTTCCTTTTCCTTTGTCTTAAGTGAAAGACTTGCTTCAGAGCTCCTCTGTGCCTGCTTATCTTTGTGGACTTAGCCTTGTCTATCAGTCTTTTTAGTGACTCCTTCCTATCAAACCTCCCTGCTGAAAGGAGATTTCTTACTACTATTTTCTACTATTTGCCCCTCATTACTCTGAGATTATTCTCTCTTGTTTTCAGGCTGGGAATTTCTTCCTACTCCCATCCTGTATGTGTGTGTGTGTGTGTGTGTGTGTGTGTGTGTGTGTGTGTGTGCATGCATGTGAATTCTTTATAGCCTCTTGCCCAAGGCTTGATCCCTAAAGCGGCAAAAATGTGTGAAGTTCTGATAGATTTTTTCCTTACAGTTTTTCTTCCCTTTCTTGTTAATAAAAATGCCTGTCTGGTATTTGATATTCTCTTTCTCTAGTTTGACTTAACATACATAATTCTGAGGTTCATGATATTTTCTCAGGTTTGCCAGAATAATCTAGTGCAAGTTCCTATAGTCTTTCTCTGAACAACAGCATGAACTCTCTCTTTCTGTGTACCTTCAGCTCTGACCAACTCTTCTTGGCCAAGCAGAGCTGGGCTTTGTACCTCATGGGAGTGGACATGGATCCTGGAACACTGTGTGTGGTGTCCTCCATTGTCCCCAATCCTAGCATGAAGGCTGGTTGAGAAGACTGCATGGTAAGTGGGTCTGCATGCCTTCTCTGATGGCCACCCAGGGCCATGGCTGGGCCCCAGGGTTGGTCCCTCCTGTTGGGAGATACAAGAACAGAGGAGTGCTAAGTGACCTGTAGATCTTTAAGATGGATTGTCTCTAGCCAGGAAGGTCTGCTCCTGAACCATTAGGGCAGTACTTTTCCAACTTGGTCACACATCATTAGTGGATTATGGAACAATTTCGTGGGTTGTAGTTACCACTTAAAAAAATGAAATAGGATATTATAGAGTTGATGATATTTGAATACATTGTATGTAATAAGCCTGAGGTTTTTTTTTTTTTTTAACTTGTTTGTGTTTTTTGTTTTTTTGTTTTTGGTACTGAGGATTTAACCCAGGGGCACTTTACTTCTGAGCTACATCCCCAGCTCCTTTTTATTTTATTTTCAATTTTGAGTCAGGGTCTTACTGAGTTGCTTAGGGCCTTGCTGAGTTGCTGAGGCTGGTCTTAAACTTGGAATTCTCCTGCTTCAGCCTCCCTAGTCACTGGGGTTACATGTGGGCTTGCTAAGCTTGAGCATTTTTTCATGAAATTCCCCTCACCCCCATTTGCTGTATATCCCAATCCTGACTTTTACCTAAGAAAAAATTGCTTCCAAAAGGACAAATTGGCTTTTGGATATTTTGGTTTACAGTAGATCAAATAATTTATTCAGACAGCACATTAGCAGGTAATGTTTTCCTTTACTTTTAATAAGCTCCACAAATGTTCATTGTAAATTTACCATGAATCTTACTGTTATTTAAAGGTCCATGACAGTTGGCCAGTAAGGGCTCCCAATCCATTTGGAGAGACAACATGGATACAGATTGCTCCAGCACAAAGCAGATTGATATAGTTTAGTTCCCTAAACTAAACTAAATACTAAGGAACTAAACTAAATACTAATACCACAGAAGTAGAGAGTAAATTTGTCTAGAGCAGCACTGTTCACTAAAAATATAATGTATTCCACAAATGTGAGCCACATGTATAATTTAAAATTTTCTGGTAGTTACATTAAAAAGGTAAGAAGAGAGGTTGGTTAGAGATGGTGTTTGGACCCTAGCAGTTTACTTCCAGAGGTCCAGTTCTTCATAATTAAGATGGGTTAGTGAGTACTCCATGGCTGATCAAAGTCAAGCTCATCTAGAAAAGATGCCTTCGGCCATATTGAAGAAAGAAAAGGAAACTAAAAATGTTGAGCAGAGGAGATGGATCGTGGAGCTAGTTATTTCCTCTTGAAAAACTTGGCATCAAGACAAGAGGCTTGATTTCTTGCATGGTTATGTGTTCAAGATATGATACCTCAATTATAGAAAATGGGGTATACTTTGGTGACTGTGATGGTTGATTTTACACATAAAATGACTAGACAAAAGGGTGCCCAGACATTTGGCCAAATATAATTCTGGGTGTATCTGTGAGGGTGTTTCTAGATGACATTAACATTTAAATCAGTAAACTGAATAAAAGATTCCTCTATCTAATATGATGGCCCTTGTACAATCAATTGAAGAACTGAATAAACAAAAAGGGCTAGGTAAGGGAAGTGCTTCCTGGCCACCTTAACTGAGACATTGGTCTTATCTGGCCTGAAGACTCAGACTGAAACATCAGCTCGTCTTGGATCTCCAGCCTGCCATCTTTTAGACTATAACTTATACCATCAGCTCTCCTGGTGTTCAGGCCCTAGACTTGGACTGGGAACTGCACTTTGGCTCTCCTTGGTTTCAATCTTGTCAACTGCAAATCCTGGAATTTCTCAGCCTCCATACATACATGACCCAATCCCAGTCTAAAGTAGGGGAGTTAAGAATATAGGTACCATTTTCACTACTTAATCCTATCAACTGTTGAGATTTTAGAAGGAAGTAGTTCACAGGCTTTTTTGTTTTATTTTGTTATTGGTGCACTGCAGTTGCACATAATGGTGGGATTATCATTACATATTATTTATGTGTACAATATAACAATATAATTTGACCAATATAAAATAAAAAGAGAGGTTGGGAGTATGGCTCAATGGTAGAGTGCATGCTTAGTGTGAAAGGCATGCTTAGTGTGAAATTATATTCCCTAGCACATATTTCTTTTTTTTTACACAAAGTAAAAAAAGAAACAGGTAAAATTAATTTAATAAATATATTTTGTTGAATACAGCACAAGTGTTATCATTTCCACATGTAAGTCTTTTACATGCTAAGTTTTCAAACTGCTGTATGTATACTACACTTCTAACATATCTCAGTTCTGACTAGTGACTTTGTAGTTGCTCAGTGTCTGCATGTGGTTTACACCTACTAATTAGACAAAAAGTAATACTGAATTAGACAGAAGTTACACTCCACAATAAGAAAAAAGTTTTTAGGTGAAATTATTGGTATAAAATAGCTAGTACATTATGTGACTAGTACTGATACTAATTCATGTAATTTTTATAACAACCCTTTGAGATGGTTACTAGTATGTCTATTTTATAAATGAGGAAAGAGGAGAGGTGAAGTAGCATTATCTATCCATGTATCTGGTGAGCAGAAAAATAACCCCAAAGTTATCTACTTTCTAATTCCTGGAGTGTGTGACTTTGTTAGGTTACGGGGCAGAGGGAAATTAAGATTGCATTTGGAATTATGGATGCTAATCAACTGACCTTAAGATGGGGAGGTAATCCTGGTTTATCCAGGTGAGCCCATTTAAAAAAGAGTCCTTTAGATATGGAGCAGCGAGGTGGACGAGATCAAAGTGATGTATCTATCTTACTTGCCCACACTGGCTTTGAAGTTAGAGGAAGGTTCGAGAAGTAAAGTCCAGGATGCAGGCTGCTGTGGAAGCTGAAAATAAATTCTCCTAGAGTCTTCAGAATGGTATACCTTGAGATTATCCTGGTGAGATTGGTGTTGAAATTCTGACCTACAGAATTTATTGTCTTACAAGGTAATAAATCTGTGTTGCTTTAAGCCACTAACTTTATGGTTATTTGTTACAGGAGAATAGGAGTAAAAGGCACTAGGTAATGATGTAAAATGTTTTATATTTATAATATGAGTCCTGGGTTTGAAGAACTTTTGTTAATTGTTAGCTATTTACTGCAATTAAGTCACATCACTACTTCTCTTCCTTAGGGGTCCTGTTTCTTCTACTACGTTTTGAAAAACTGGTTGAAAGATGACTGGTGTTGAATACTATTTAAACAGACATAATTTTTCTTGCCAATAGGAATATAAATATGAGTTTTAGTTCTGACTGAAATATTGGGCATTTGGGAAGTCCTTGATAAAATGAATATTAGTTTGAGCAATTTCTGGTTACTAAGTTAGGTATCATTTATGTATATATAAATTACCTTGTAGGTAAGTATACTTTACTGTCTTTTATGTAACTCTTAAGTATAAGCCTTTGATATTACACATTTACTTGTGGGTGATTAAATTGAGTAAGAGATTACCTACCCATACAGAATAAAATCCTATTTCTTCTGCCTTTTAGAGAATAGCCTGATCTATGGATTGCCTCTCTCCTACTTGCTTATTCCCACAGAGTGACACATAGCTTAGCCTCTTTTCATATTCTGTCATTTTCCTGGAGCTCCAAAGGTAAGGGATTCCTTAGGTCAATTCCAAGGTCCTTACACATTGAAATATGTGCTTCTAGGAGGAGAGAAGCTCCCTACTAACATACTTCCCTCTGTACTAACAATGTAAAGATTTTAATTCAGGGATGTGTGTTTTACTTACTTCTTTCATTATCCCGTGTAGCTTTGTCAAAATGCTGTTATATCACAATATTCTGTGCAGATATAAAGACTGCCCTTTTTTTTTGGAAGTACAGTTCCTGAGGTGTACTGGTTGAATGTAGAAAAGAATGCTAGATTTTTCAGAAGTGTCCCCCACAGGTATCCTCCGGGACCATGGTGATGTGAAGTGTTTGTGAGTTTCTGTCTTCTAACCTCAGAAGGGAAAAACTTAAGCTTCTCGTACTGGATGCAGCCTAGGCTCCAGGTGCTTAATTGGTGCAGTCTCATCTTCCAGACTCTCTGTGGCTTAGGATCTGGTATGATTTTTCTGCTTTTGTTCTCAGAGACTCTAGGCTGCTGCTGATTGCTCCTGTGTGATTACAGTTGCATTTACTTGTAAAAGTCTTTAAAGGTAAAAATTAGAATTTAGAAATAAGGTAAAAAAAAGTTATTGGTGATTTTGTTTTCCAGAGAGAACTTCACTTGCAGACCTCTAGGTTTTCTTTTTTTTTTTCAAATTTTATTTTGATTTGATGCATTTAAGTAAAAAGTTGTGCAAAAAGGCTAAAATGATTCACTTTTCAAGTTTAACTTGCAAACTGGTATAAAGTTAGCATACACCTGAGGCCACAAGTACTGCATGCTTTCTCCAGCCTGATCTCATTCCTCTCACTCTGGGCTCTAGCTACACTAGACTAATTGTTGTATTCTACAAGTATCATGTATAGTCAGTAGCAGCACAAAACAGTGGTTCTGAGTACAGAGGCTGGGGTAGATAGCTTGTACTTGGATCCTACTCTCCTTACTTATTCATTGTAAATCTTAACCTCCCCGTGCTTTGGTTTCCTTATTCCAAAGCAGGTGTGAAATTATTTCATAGAGTTGCAGTAACCATTAAGTGGCTTAATACACAGAATAGGCTGAGAACAATTCCTGGAAACTTGTTAAGTGTTCAGTAAATGTTACCTCCTGCTTTCATCACTTGTTTTTCTATCATTCTTAAGCTAGTCTCACATGGTTTTTCCAGGTTTTTGCTATGTTTATTTCTTAAAATATTCTGTATTCTAATAGTCATTGCTTTCATGATTTTGCCCAAAAATGTCCAGCTATGGTTCTAACTTTGCCTGCACATTGGAATCATCTTAGATAGTAAAAGATACCAAGGCATGATTATTTTCTTTGTTAATCATTGTTCTTTTGCAGTACTGGGGATTGAATGCAGCCTTCTATATAATAGGCAAGCGTTCAGCCACTGAGCTGCATCCCCATCCTTTTTTGTTTTCAATTTTGAGGCAGGGTCTTACTAAGTTGCCCAGGGTGGCCCTGCACTTGAGATCCTCCTGCCTCAGCCTCCTGTTGAGACAAGAGTGTTTGGTTTGTGATGGAGGTAGTTTATAGTAGCTTGTAAAAGCTGATTATTGTATTTTCAGGAATTTTATTCAGATTGTTGAAATATTGATAGCTTGAAATCAGCCATTATAAAAATATTCACACTCTCAAAATTAGTACATGTTATCATTGCACTCCTCCCAATGTGCTTGATCTTGTAGTGATGTGTTTGTGATTACTTAGTAGATATTGACCTTTCTAGTAAGGTGTATTAATTTGGTAGGGCTGTTGTAACAAAATAATACCAAGTAGGTGGGTTAACCGAAATTGTTTCACACATCTGGAGGGCAGAAGCCAAAATGAAGGTGGTTAGCAGTGTTCATTCTTCCTGAGAGCTGTGAAGGAAGGATTGGTTCTGGGCCTGTCTCCTTAGCTTGTAAGGTGACAGCCTTCTTCTATGTCTCTTCACATTGTCTTCCATGTTCGTATTTCCCTTTCCAGTCATCTTGGAGGAACATCAATTTGCTAATGTGTTCTTTGTTTTTTTTTTAATTCATTATACTATGAATTCCAAACTATTGATTTTTTTTCTTTAAGAAGCTCTTTCTTGGGATAATATCAGAATTAGTATTTCTAGAGAAAAATATTAGTTTAGAAAGATTATATCAGAATGTTTATTTCTATGTACAAATATGGCACAAGGAAGCCCGTTGTTATATATAATCAAAATGCACTAATAAAAAGAGAAATTTGTTATTTTAGGCTGTTAGAAGCAGTCATGAGCTTGTTAATGAACTTGTGAACTTGAGACACATAATCTGACTGAAGTGGTCTTGATTTTGTGTCTTACTGAGAAAATGCTTTTAATCATGCATGAAAGAAATCTTTGAGATGGATTTCCACTGATCTGAGAATGTTTTAATGTTGATAGTTCCCTTCAGGATTATGAAAGACTGTAGAGTTTTCAGAAAAGTCTGGGATTTTTTTTTTACTTTTTCTCAAAGGTAAATATAATGTCACATATGATTTTGTGATTTTGCTATTGAAAAAAAATTGTTTGAACTGCTGGGAGAAAAAACAAATTTTTAAAAATTTAAATTGTATCACATACAAATACATGTAGTAGACATTCATAAATAGTTAACTATGATAATTTCAAAGCATATGAGTAGGGAATGTCCTTTTTGAAGTTAAGTATTTTTCTTCAGAGTGAGAGCTACTACTAACCATTACTTTTTGCTCAATAAATACTGGAATGATAATCCTATTCAGAAGTATTTGGAATACATATTTGCCTAGGAATTTTCTTGTGTTATTTTTTATGTTTTTTAAAAATAGAAAGTCTACCTATAAATTATATATAGCAAATTCCAAGGCTTTATTTTAATCAACTTTAATTAGGTATAATTTACATGCAATAAAATTTACACCATTTAAGTATGAATCAATCAATTTATCACATATAACCCATCAGTAAAACTACCACCCCAATTAAGATCCAGGACATTTCCATCTTCCCCCACATTCTCTGTGCTGCTTTGCACTTGTTTTCTCCCCACACCACCTTGTACAAAAAGCATCTACTGATCTGATTTCTGTCACTAGAGGACAGTTCAGACTGTTATAGAATTTCATGCTAATGGAATCATTACAACATGTACTCTTTTGTGTCCTGCTACTTTCACTTGGCATAATTCCTATCAGGTTCATCCATGTTGTTAAGGGTATGGGACATTTGTTCATTTTTATTGTTCAGTAGTATTGCATTTTACAAATATACCAAAATTTGTTCATCCATTCACTTGCCAATTTGTTTCTAGCTTTTGGCTATTTTCAATAAAGCTGCTAAGAACACCCTTGCATTAGTCTTTTCATGGACATATGATTTATTTGGGGCAAAGATCTAAAAGTGGAATTGCTGGATTGTGGTATTTAATTAAATAGGAAACAAGCAAATTATTTTTCCAAGTAGTCCCACAGTTTACCCTTCCTCTACCAGGTGTGAGAGTTGTAGTTGCTCCACCTCCTTGTCAGCTCTTGCTATTGCTGGTCTTTTTAAGTTTAGCCATTCCAATGAATATATAATAGTATCACATTTTGGGTTTAATTTGCTTTTTCTAGATTACCAGTGATATATTCATGAGCTAATTGGCTATTCATTCATTTGTCTTCTTTGCTCATTTTAAGACTTAGATTGCTGTGTTGTGTTACTGAAACCTTAATACATTCTGAATAAAAGCACTCTGTTAGATACATGTATTATGGATATTTTCTCAGTCTGGTGCTTGCCTTTTAACATTTTTATGATAGTCTTGGAAGTACAGAAGGTTTTAATTTTGATTCAGTTAAATATATCAATTCTTTTTTATAGTTAGTGCTTTTTGTATCCTAAGAAAACTTTGCCTCCAATAAGATCATGAAGATTTCCTATTTCTTAAAGTATTTTTTTAGTTGAAGATGGACACAATACTTTATTTATTTATTTATTTATTTATTTTTATGTGGTGCTGAGGATGGAACCCATTGCCTCACATATCCTAGGCAAGTGCTCTACTACTGAGCCACAACTTCAGCTCCTCTTTACATTTTCTTCTAGAATTTTTTTTCTTTTTTTAGTTTATACTTTTACGTTTAGACCATTATATGTTTTGACTTCATTTTTGAGCATCATGATATGAGAAAGAGGGTTGAGGTTCATTTTTCATATATACATACAGTTACCTGCCGCAGTCTTGGCTGGGCACTGAATCACGAGCCACGACACACCTTGTAGATGCAAACAGCAATTCTTTATTCCCGAACTCACACTGGCCTCTACACACATTCTGGGAAAATCCCTGTTCTGCCAGCCCAATTCATGTCCCAAATACTTTCTGAATTCCACAGAGAACTCAAGGGGAACTCAGGCAGCAGGAATGCCCCATTCCCATCAGGAATAACCTTCAACCTGGAACTTCCCTAAAACCCAGATTGTCTTAAACCAGGAACGCCTTAAACCAAAATTATCCTAAACCGGGATACTTCCTAAAACCTGCAGGATACACCTTAAACCTGGATCCACCCTGGTCCTTGAGCAGGGTCACCTTTCTCAAAGACACATGCAATGACACAGCAAACTTAACATGGGGTACGCTGGCAAGGAAATTTCGATGCGTCATTCCTACTTGGGAATGGCCCTCAGCAGTTACCAATTTATAAAGAAGACTGTTTTACCCACCTTCAAAGGCTTTAGTTTGAATTTGACTTTGAAAAGTAGCCTAAAATTTTATGTTCCTGTAGTGCATATTTTAGACATTGACTTTTTAGAATGCCATTTTAAAAGTTTTCTTTGGGTTTTCCTTGTTTGTTTTAGAAATTATTTATTACATATTTGAACTGTACTATGGGATAGGTCCCACCATGCCAACTTCTCCCTTATGGGTCCAACTGGAGATGAAAATAAAATAGATGATGGTGATGATGATGATGAAGAAGAAGAAGAAGTAGAAGTGTGTGTATATAAACAAGCTAATGGAATTTGTGATACATTTGGGAAAGCACATAAATATCATAAACTGGTACAATCTTAAGTAACCAATATTAGAGTTTAACAACTCTTATCATTAATTTTCTTATGTTAAACTTTAAAAATAGCCTTAATATAGATAAGCCTTTCTGTACCTTCGGTTTTCTCATATGTAAGAAATGATACTGAAATGACTTTTGAATAACTACTTTTGTTTCTCCTTGTAAAAAGAAAATGCTTTTGAACCTGTGAAAATGTTTTGTACCTGTTTCAAGGCATTTTAAACATTAGAAATAGGTGGTATTTGGGGGACAGACAGTATAGTTTCTGAAATCACAGATGAGCAACTTTTCCTAGCCTTTTTCTTCTGTTCCTTTTGGAGAGAAAAGGGTGCTACTGAGAATATTTCTGCTTGCTGATGTTTTCTTTACCTTGTGCTTGTCCTGCCCAATTACATCTATTCTATAACCCTCTCCCTTTTTTCCCATTGATCACATGACTAACTACTCCCAAGTCTTGTTCTTAAATGACAATAATAGTAGTAACAATGACAGCAATTGCTGATACTGAGTATTAGCCAAGGATTTATATTTATTTACTTAAAGGCTTTATATTTATTGACTGAGTTAATCCTCATACTCTGAAGAGAGAAGCCCATGTTATCTTTTTTCTCCCCATGTTATTTTTTTCCTCCCTATGTTATCTTAAAGCAGATTTTACAGATGAGAAAACTTAAGTGCAGAGGTGTTAAGGGACTTGTCTAGGATTATATAATCATTAAGTGGCAGAACTGGGATTTGATCCAGACTTCTTGGCTCTGCAGCATGCTAGGTTATATAGCCTCTCAGGAAGAACAAGGAAATGACTATTCCCTCCTGTCTCCTCTGATTCTGGAAATTTCAAAGGAGTAGTTTTATAGCACAATTAACATAATTTTGGTATTGTTTCTTGAAATTTCTTTTTTTTTTACCATGCACATTCCAGTTTCTCTCTTTCTCTTTCTCTTTCTCTCTTTGTCCCTCCCTCCATCTCTGCCTCCCTCCAGCCCTCTCTTTCTGTTAGTAAATTTTCTGGGGGGTGGGGTGGGGTGGGGTGGGGACTGTACTTAAAACAAACTAGCTTTGACCTGTAATCCTAATGACTGAGGAGACTGAAGCAGGAGGATCACAATTTTGAGGCCAGCCTGGACAATTTAATGAGACCTTGTCTCAAAATAAAAAAATAAAAAGGACTGGAGATATAGGTCAGTGGTAAAGTACTCCTAGGTTCAGTCCCCAGTACCAAAAGGAAAAAAAGCTTGCATGTACAGGAGAGAGCAACACGCAGCCTTGCGTGTGGTTATTCTTCTAAGAAAGTGGCTGAGAGGAGGTGCATGGTGCTGGGGGTATGGTATGTGTAGGTGGCTGGTGAAAGATTTGGGATTGTGATGAACTGACAGATAAAGAAGGATGGGGTTGGGCTGGGGTTGTGGCTCAGTGGTAGTGTGCTTGCCTTGCATGCATGGGGTGCTCGCTGGGTTTGATCCTCAGTACCACATAAATAAATAAAATAAAGGTATTGTGTCCATCTATAACCTAAAACTGAAAAAAAAGGATAGGGTTTAAAAATATTTTTCAAGGCAATTCTATCCTTAAGATTTCCAAGATCAAGGAAGAAGCTTTTCTTGAAGTTCTTGAAGACAGGAAGGAAACCTTCCCCTTCAAGTTTGTTTGGTTTTTTTCCCCTTCCCTTTCCCTTATCTTCAAAGTTTGAGAACTCTTTTTTCCCCTCTGCTTGATGGAAGGGGAATCCTTCAGTTCTGCAGGATCTCTCACATGTACTCTGTTTTCTGGTTAGGTTTTTCTGAAGAAGACGTACCACCTGAACCTCAAACATTCAGTGGTAGAGTGCTTGTCTATGATGTATAAGGCCCTCAGTTTGAACCCCAGCCCTGTCAAAAAGAAAAGAAAAGAAAAGAAAACTCTGTAATTTCAAATGAGCCCTTACTGAAATTGTTTTAAGTTAAAAATAAATTTATTGGCTCATATGAGTGAAATCATATGGCAGGATGGTGCCAGCTGCTGTACTCCACACTTTCAGGTTCAAGCCCAGGGAAAGGAAACATATCTTTTCTGAGCAGCTGCATAAATTCTGTAATCTATGCTTTACTTTTTAATTCTATCTTTTAGTAATCAATTTCATTTTTTGAATAAATTGTGTATTCTCAGATTTTCAAAACAAAGCAGTTTTAAAAGGATATAAGATAAACAGTTTTTCTTCTAGCTTGTCCCTTTTGTCATTTTAAAGGGCCTCTTTGTTCAGTTTAATACTTTTTGTTCTGAATTTTATCTTTCTGATGATAAAATCTGGGCTTATGCTTTATTTTTATTTGCACTTGCCTAGTTTATACAGGCATTTTTTCAGCCATTTTTTTAATTTTAAATCTTTCTGAATTACTTTATTGTGAGGTATGTTCCTGTTTATAGCACAAGAATTTTTTTTTGTAATCCATTTCAAGGTTAATATTTATTTATTTATTGGCCATCGGGAATTGAACCCTGAGGCCCTCTATCACTGAGCCATTCCTCCAGCCATTTATCTGTTTATCTATCTATGTATCTATCTGCCTATTTATTTATTGAGACAGAGTCTCTTTAAGTTGCAGAGACTTGCCTTCAAACTTAGGATCCTCTTACTTCAGCCTCCCAAGTTGGTGGGATTACAGTGTGCACCACCATGCCTGGCTACTAATTTTCTCTTAGTAATGGGTGTAGCCCATTTCTTCTATTCCTGTATCAGATATATTTGATATTAATTTGTCCATATTATTTTGTATATGTTTTATTTTTGTATCTTTTAAAGAATTTTTCACTGTATGGTTGCTGATGTTGAGGGGTTATTCTGGTATTTTGTTCTAGTACTTATTATAATTTCACATAATGCCATTAGTCTTATAATAAAGTGGTCATAGTTCGGTACTGTGAGCACTGATAAACTTAATGAATTTCATACTAATTCTAGTATAGAGATATTATAACCATGTTACAGTGTGTGTCTCTTAATCAAGAAGTCTGTTTCATTCTGCCTTCAGAGGAGAGAGCAAATTACTCAGCCAGGAAGCTTGGAACTCAGTCAGGATTATTATTATCAATAAGTGGGCTGTCCGAAGAGGCCTTGTGAATTTTTCCAGAGTAGACTGTGAGCCTTTAATAAGGCTCTTTTTATCTATAAATATTAGTTTCTAAAGTCATCACGAATCATAAAATGTGTCAACTGATATTTGTTCACAGTTGAACCTGGACTAGGCATCTCTGAAGCTGGTCTGTTTTTTTGATACTGAAAAGTCACCAATTTTATGTCCATTTTGAAATTAAAATATATTATAGATCTGAAGTTCTCTTGTAGTGTGGACTCCATACTTATTGAGAGTTTTATCACCATTTAAGTTTTTAAAACAATATATTTGGCAACAGAGGCATGTTACATATAAAAAGGATTCAGTTCTGTTGGCATATCCTACTTAATAACCGAGACCCCTTTCCTGATCTTATCCTGCTATCTGGGCCCAGGAAGGAGCCTACCTTCTTTTAGCCTTCTGTCCAGTCTGGACAGAAGTAGCCTCTGTGGAGGATGGTAGAGGAAAAGCGGTTTTAGACTCTTTAGACCAAGTCAATTATACGACTATAGATGAATTCCTTAATTTTTATTTGGTGGAAGGTGTTTACTGCCCACCTTTCATAGAACAGTTGAAACAGACTATCGCTGGGGTATGTTCTTTAGAAAGATCCATTTACATTTTCCACTATAGTCCTATGATGGCTGTCAGGTAGGCTAGTATATCAGTCTGCAGTTTATGTGTTACTCATGCAGGAAACCTGTTAAAAATGAAATTGTTCCCTTCCCTCTAACTTTCTGCTGAATTAAAAACATATTTGGGGTGTGGAATCTGTGCCTTTGGTGTGTACCACAGTCGTGTGACTCTGATATAGGCCTGCCACAGACTATACAGTTTGAGGAAATTAAGAGTTGACAATTCTGTGAGACAGTTTTATCACTGTTTAATCTTTCAAAAACAATATATTTGGTAATAGTCAGGAGTGTTACATGTGAAAATGATAAAGTAGAGATTTTACTAAAACACAGTTTTACAAATTTCTGGTATTTCTTTTTTTTTTTTAAAGATAATTTATTGCTAAAAATGAGGATTTCAGGGTACAAGAATGAAGTACATTTATATGAGTAAATTATTCTCAAATATTGATTTTGAAATATTCAACAAAGGGGAAAAAGCTATAGTTTCTTTCTTGTAACTTCCCAGAGGATGTTCTGAATAATTAGCAATGATTTTAATGATTTACATTTCTTTTTTTTTTATGTTCCATTTTAGATCTTTTTTTTTTTTTTATTGGTCGTTCATAACATTACATAGTTCATAATACATCATATTACACAGTTTGATTCACTTGGATTATGAACTCCCCCTTTTACCCCATATACAAATTGCTGTATCATATCAGTTTCCCTTCCATTGCTTGACATATTGCCTTTCTAGTGTCTGATGTATTCTGCTGTCTGTCCTATTCTCTACTATCCCCCCTCCCCTCCCCTCCCCTCCCCTCCCCTCCCCTCCCCTCCCCTTTTCTTTCTCTACCCCTTCTACTGTAAATCATTTCTTCCATTTGTATTATCTTGTCTTGCCCCTCCTTTCCTCTTATATGACATTTTGTATAACCCTGAGGATCGCCTTCCATTTCCATGCAATTTCCCTTCTCACTCCCTTTCCCTCCCACCTCTCATCCCTGTTTAATGTAAATCTTCTTCTCAAGCTCTTCGCCCCTACCCTGTCTTTGTTTACTCCCCTTATATCAAAGGAGTCATTTGGTATTTGTTTTTTAAAGATTGACTAGCTTCACTTAGCATAATCTGCTCTAATGCCATCCATTTTCCTCCAAATTCTATGATTTTGTCATTTTTTAATGCAGAATAATACTCCATAGTATATAAATGCCACATTTTTTTTATCCATTCATCTATTGAAGGGCATCTAGGCTGGTTCCACAGTCTTGCTATCGTGAATTGAGCTGCTATGAACATCGATGTAGCAGTGTCCCTGTAGCATGCTCTTGTTAGGGCTTTAGGGAATAGACCGAGAAGGGGAATAGCTGGGTCAAATGGTGGTTCCATTCCCAGCTTTCCAAGAAATCTCCATACTGCTTTCCAAATTGGCTGCACCAATTTGCAGTCCCACCAGCAATGAACAAGAGTGCCCTTTTCCCCACATCCTCTCCAGCACTTATTGTTGTTTGACTTCCTAATGGCTGCCAGTCTTACTGGAGTGAGATGGTATCTTAGGGTAGTTTTGATTTGCATTTCTCTGACTGCTAGCGATGGTGAGCATTTTTTATGTGCAGAATTTCTAATAGATTTTTTATTCTAAGGAGAAGGGCATTAGAATTTACCATTTCTTTAATTAAGAAGTCTGGGAAAATACAAATAGGAGATTTTATAACTTTAACTATTTTGTGAACAAAATATTTGCATGAGGATGTTTAATATACAGATTATGAAATAATGATTTTAACATTCTTGTAAATGTTTCTACAAAAGCCTCAAGGATAACTGACAAGTTCAATTTTATCAAATTTAATGGGTTTCTAAATCCTTATCTGCTTATCAAACAGAATCTTAATTAGAACAGTATTTGAGTAACCAGCTGCCTCTTGTGTTCAATCTAGGAACTTTTATGAAAACATTGTGGAGCTCATGTAAGGTCATTCATTGTTTTTTGAGTTGCTAAATAATAACTTTGTTGTAGACTTCTAAAAATCCAGGTATTAAGGAAATCTGTAGGAAGATAAACATTGATAGGAGCTTTGCAGTAGTTAATCTGATACTCTCTTCTTAGTGGGTTAAGATAGGGAAAACAACAAAACAACAACAACAACAACAACAACAACAACAAAACCCTTCTTCAGTACCACAGATGGGAGAAAATCCCCCCTCTTAGGTTCTTCCTCCATGAGCTTATGCCTGCTTAGACTGGTAGGAGAACTGGGAAAGCCCTCAGAGCTGGGTGCTATCAGTTTTGATATTATTAATCTGTATCTCTTTGTGACTTTGGACACTGTACTTAATCTCTTAAAGCTCAGTTTACTCATTTTTAAAAATTGAAGTGCTGCTGCCTGCCTCAAGGGAAGAAGGATTGTGGAACTTGTACTCATTTATTCATTTAGTTGTTCAGTGTAATACTACACAGATTGAGTACCTCTTCTGTACTAGGTACTGTTTCAGGCATTGGTACAGCAAAAATAAAACTGCTAAAAGACCCTGTGCTTGTGAATTCTAGTGAGGAATGCCATTTTACACTAGGTGATTGAGATAGATGTCACTGAGAAGGTAACTTGAAGACCTGAGGAGGATGAGGATGTCATGTGGTTATCTAGGAAAGAACATTTTGGGCAGAAGAAAAGTAGATGCAAAGTCCCTGAGGTAAGCCCTTAGCTGTGAGTGTTATTAGAGCAGAAGGAATGAAGGTAAGTGTAGAAATATATGAGGTTAGAGAAAGTGATTGGGCCAGATCAACATCTAATGTTTAAACCACTACCACTACTACCACCACCACTAGTACTACTACTGCTATTACTACTACTACTACTACTACTACTAGTAATACTACTACTACTACTACTTCTTCTTCTTTTTACTTAGCCCTATTAAAAAAGCAGGTATTCTGAGGGCAGGGGGTTTTATGTGATAGAGAATTCTGAATATGCAACTTGGAAATTCTTTTCCTGTTCATAGTGGGGAATGCGGAGCCACTGAAGGAATCAGAGAAGGAAAGTACAGCTCTCAGAGGAACCTTATGCAGGGGCTTGAATGAGGGGTAGAATGTGGTAGATGTTCCATAAGTATCTGTTGAATATTTCTAAATGTTACTATTTTGTTATTCACAATGAGTCCAAAGAGTAATTGGTAGAAATGACTGTGAATGTTTAAAAAGCATTATATGGACTATTTTTTGGAATCATGTTGATTAATGAAAAATGCTAATTGTTTGCACCACACTTATTTTTCAACTACTTCCTATTTTTTCCCCTAATTGTGGAAAATTCCTCAGTGCATTTTTATTTAGGAATTTTTTCTTCATGACTTATTTTTGATTCAAAGGTTGATTCTTAATTAAAAAATAATTTGTTTAAATGGAAAATTTTTTATTATTTTATTTTGTGTCTAATTTCTTTTACATTCCCTGACACTTATCTCTGTATTTTTTGGAATAATTTTTATTTATATATATTAAACATATAGAAAAATGCACAAGTCACACAGGCATAGTGCAGTAAATTTTTAAAAAGTGAATACACCTCTGTACACAGCATCCAGATCAAGATATAGAGCATTGTGAATACCCCAGAAGCCTCCTTTGTGCCCTCCCTGACATTTTTTTTTTTAGAACCAGGGGTTGAACCCAGGTTGCTTAACCACTGAGCTGCATCTCCAGCCCTTTTAAAGATATTTTATTTGAAAACAGGGTCTTGCTAAGTTGCTTAGGCCTTGCTAAGTTGCTGAGGCTGACTTTGAACTCATGATCTTCCTGCCTTAACCTCTCCAGCTGCTGGAATAAGAGGAGTGTGCCACCTCGCTTGGAATTTGTGGCCCCTTTCTGTCACTGCTGTCTCTCAAAATCTCTACATATAAATTAATTTTTCCTGTTTTGATTTTTATATAAATGAAATTATATGGCATACACTATTTTCTGGCTTCTTATGTTTTTGAAATTAAAAAGTTATTCTCATTGCTGCCTGAATGTCCTAAATTGTGTATAGTATGATGGGAATTTTGATCATTTTTCACTTGGTTGATTACTAATAATGCTCCTATAAACTTTCTTGTACTAGTCTTTTCATAAATTTATGTTTGCACTTTTGTGAATGTAATTGCTATATCATGGGATTAGGGTGATGTATTTATATTTAGCAGATATGGCCAGTTTTCCAAAGTCATTTTACTTATACCTCAGCAGTATATCAAAATTCTACTTGTTTTACAGATGTGATATTGTCAGTTCTTTAGCTGTTCTCTGAGTGTGTATTGGTGTCTCTTTGTGGATTAATTTACATTTCACTCAAGACTCATGATAAGGATCCTTTTTTCCTTATGTTTATTGGCTGTTTGGTATCCTCTTGTATTTCTCTAAGTTACCTGTTTTTCTACTGGGTTGTCAATTCTTTATTAATTTATGGGTATTCTGCTTATTTTCGCTATATGAGTGAATTAGTGGGATATGTTTGTTGATATTCTCCTTTTCTATAGCTTACATTTTTCATCCTATTTAAGTGTTAGATTATATACAGATATAGTTATTTCTTTAGTGTAGTCCAGTTGATCAGTGTTTTCTTCTAAAGTTTGTGCTTTTTGCACCTATTTTGATATCATAAATATATTCCTTTCTATTTCTTTTAGACACTGTGTTATTTTACTTTTACATGTAGATCTACTGTCCATGTGGAATTGACTTTTCAGTATGTTTTGAGATTGATTTCCTTTTCTTCCACATGAATGTCCAGTTGATCCGTTATCGTGTTATCACTTCACTGTAGCATTATAGTGACTGTATTTATTTCTGGATATTTAGTGTTATTGTTAAAGTTAGATAGTATTTTCTACTTGTTTATTGTTGTTCTATAAAATTCTGGTGAATTTAGTGTTTTGCCTTCAGGCTAGTCATTTTGGGCTGCTCTAACAGAATATTATAGACTGGATGGCTCAGAAAACAGAAGCTTATTTCTCATGGTTTTAGAGGCTGGGAAATTCAATATCAGGGTGCCAGCCTGGGTTCTGGCGAGGGCCTTCTTCTTGGTTTGTGGATGGCTGTATTCTTGCTGTGTCTTCACAGAATATAGCAGGAATAGAGGAAGCAAGCTTACTTCTGTCTCTTATGAGAGCACTGATCCCATTATGAGGATGTCACTCTCATGACCAAATTACCTCCCAGAAGCTCCAGCTCCAAATATAATCATATTGGGGATTATGTTTCAACATGTAAGTTTTGGAGGGAGCACAAACACTCAGTTTGTAGTATAAATTCAGTGGCCTTGCTAAATTTGGATGGTGTGACTATAAAATCTTCTCGATGGTTTTGTTTTTTTCTAGTCCCTATACTTTTATTTTGTATTCTTACTTTACTAGCTACATCTTCTAGGTTAGCCCTGAGTTTGAGTAGATATTAGTATAGCAGTCATAGTCTTTTCCCTTTCAGACCTAGAATTTAGTGGGAATGTAGGCCAGGAAACACTAGCATAAATGCTATGCTGTCAAGTGCTGTGTGCTTAATTCTTTAAGTATAATCTTCAGAAATTTTAGTTACTTTTAATGGAACTGCAGTACTCTCCTCTTATCTGCAATTTCACTTTTCATGAATTTTATTAACCACAGTCAACTGCAAACCAAACATAATAAATAGGTAACTTCTAAATTCTAGAAATAATTCATAACTTTTTAAAAAATATTCATTTTTTTAGTTGTAGTTGGACACAATACATTTTATTTTATTTATTTTCATTTGGTACAGGGCCTTGCACATGTTAGGCAAGCACTCTACCACTGAGCCACAACCCAGCCCGATTCATAAGTTTTTTTTTTTAAAGAGAGAGAGAGAGAGAGAGGGGAAGAGAGCATTTTTTTTAATATTTATTTTTCAGTTTTTGGCGGACACAACATCGTTGTTCGTATGTGGTGCTGAGGATCGAACCCGGGCCACACGCATGCCAGGCGAGCGCACTACCGCTTGAGCCACATCCCCAGCCTAATTCATAAGTTTTAAATAACTTTTCTTATAGTATCTTGTTATAACTGTTCTATAGTTATTATTAGTCATTGTGGTTAATCTTACTATGACTGATTTGTAAGGGGAATTTATCATAGTTATGTATGTATTGGGGAAAACATAGGGTTTTAGGGTTGGCTGCTCTTTTTGATTTCAGGCATCTATTGGGGGTCTTGAAACTTTTTGCCCATGGATAATGAGGGAACAACTGTATTTGAAATTGTCATATTTAACCTACTTCTTAAACTGAATATACTAAACATGCTTTGCTTTCTGGTAATTATTCAGGATTTAGGTCATCATTGATATTGTTAGTTATTTAAGTACACTATTATAGCCTATCTTCAATTTCTGTTACTTGTGACTCATCTCAACCCCCCTAAGCTTTTGAGCTCTTCCTATTTACCAACCTACTCTTAGACTCACCTTATAGTTTCAGGTCATACATATAATCAATTTTAAGATGTCGATGTCAGTATTATTCAGCTTTTGGATTCTGTATTAATTATTTTTGTCTCTAACCACGTTTTTAGTATCTTTCTTCCTTAACCTTTCTTATTTTCTGTTTGTGCTTATAAGAGGAACACAAATTCATTGTCATTATGATGAAACATTACTTTAACATCTGCCTTGTAAGCTATTAAAAATATTACCAGAATAGTTCCTCCAAGTTTATATGACCAAAGAACAATTTTTACAGTTATTTCTGAGGTATTTGGTAAGTAAGACTATATATTTATGATGTTCAATAGCTTGATATATGTGTACATCATGAAATGAGTATGACAAATTAACTGACATGATTACTTCACAGTTACCTTTGTAATTTTGAGGTAAGAAAATTTAAGAAAATGTTAACATTTGATTATAATCACCAGACTATACCCACAAACCATAATTCTTCCTGACAAACTGAAGTTTGTCCTCTTTGACAAGCATCTCCCGCATTTGCGGTCCCCTTGTACCTCCAGCTCCTGGCAACACCATTCTACTCACTGCTTCTATGAATTCAGTTTTTTTAGGTTCTGTGTATAAGTAAGTCTCTCCCCCCCTTCCCCTCCCTCTCTCGCTATATATGCCATATTTTATTTTGTTCTTCTGTAGATGAACACTTTGATTCCATACCTTAGTATTTAAAATAGTGCTACAATGAACAGGTGAGTACATATATTTCTTCAAGCAACTGATTTACTTTGGACACATACTCAGAAGAGGAATTACAAGATCGTAGTGTAGTTCTATTTTTTAATATTTTGAAGAACCTCCGTACTTTTTTCCATGACTATTTCAATTTATATTCCCACTAGCATTGCTAGGGTTCCTTTTCTCTACATATTAGCTGATACATTTTTTTTGGCCTTTTTAATAATAGCCTTTCTAACAAGTGTGAGATGATGTTTCATTGTGATTTTTGATTTGCATTTTCCTGATAATTAGCAATGTTGAGCATTTTCACATATACTTGTTGGCCATTTGCATGTTATGTTTTGAAAAATGTCTATTTGGGTCCTTTTCTTGTTTTTTTTAATCTGGTTAATTGTTTTTTCTTACTATTGAGTTGTTTGTGTCCCTTATATATCAAAATACTTATAAGTTCAGAGCAATTGGTAGTTACCTATGAGAAAAAAATGAACTTTTAAAGTAAAAAGTGGTTTCAGAGGTAATTAAATTTAGGAAAACCCAGTAAAATTATAATGGTTTACATTTGTGTTATTTGAAAGAAATTTAAAATATGATACAAATGTAGGAAAGAGTATGATACAAATATAGCAGAAAGCCCTGGGACCATCATCCAGGGCAAGAAGGGAATGTGCCCCTCCCTGTCACAGCCCTGGGTAACATGATTCTGACTTTTCATTGTTATCACTTTCCTAATTTTCTTTGTAGTTTTGTCACCTGACTGTATACCCCTACAGTTTAGATTTGCCAGTTTCTTTTTAAAGTGTCTTTTACAATCTCATTTTATCTATGGATTCCTTCTCTATCTCTTGCTAAATAAACTCAATTGTTTTTCCTATGGAATTTTCCACAGTCTCGATTTTGATGGTTGCATCTTTCTAGAGTTTAACATGCTCCTCTTTATTTTCTGTAAGTTGGTAGTTGAATTGAGAGGCTTGGTTGGTTTTGGATTCTTGTGGAGGAAAAGCAAGACTATTTTACACATTGCCTTCTAATGGAAAAATATAATACTTAGTGATTGTCTCTTTTTGTGAATTGAGTAGCTGGTGATACCTGCTGGTAATTAACTAGTTTTGCTTTTTAAAGTATCATTATGGACTCATAAGTCCATAATGAGTTTTGATTCATGGTGGTTGCCATTCATCCTGATGCTCAGATCAGCCCATAATTGGGAAATGAGAGCCTCTTCAAGTTGGTTTCTATGTCATTTTGCATGACCCTAGTATTAGTTCTTTTGCTTTTTTGTGTAATAGGATAGTCTAGGCTTTCTTAAACGTTTTTTATCCCATTCCTAGAACTAGTCATTTCTATAATAAGCCCTTTAAGTAGGAAAAAGTATTTGAAAATGATAGTTCTTATAATAGGACACTCCTTATTTATTGGTTATTATTCCTAGGCCTCTTTAGTGGAAAAATGTAGGATATAAACATATTTTATAGATAAATAATACAAAGAGTTCAAAAATACTTCTGATTGAAACTTAGGGCTAATGGGTTTTTACTTCTTCAGTCTTACATCTCTATCTCCTTTTTCTACACTGAGGTCCTTATGTAAGTACTTTATCTAGTTCTATTACTAGAATATCAGATACTTAATATCCTTTATTTCACATATAAAATTTTCAGTGTAATAATACAAATATGACCACAAATAGTGTAGATTACTTAAAAAGGTAAAAGCATGCTCTTCCATTTCTTTCTTATGTCATAGTCGTAATGTATCTGCTCTGACAGTGCATGTGCCCTTTGCATGCAGTGCCTTCTTCCTTACAGTCTTCATTACATTTTCATTGAGTTCTTCAAGCAAATGTGCATTAAATCCTTATCACCCAATTCTTATGTCTCTCTAATCATTTTGTTTAACTGAAATTCATTTTCTAGAAAAGTAGTTCTTAAACCCTTGTGTGTGTTAGAATTACCTGGAAGATTTGTGTGTCAGTCAGCCTTCTATAGCTATGACCAAAATACCTGACAAGAACAACCTACAGGAGGAAAAGTTTATTTTGGGCTCACAGTTTCAAAGGTGAGGCTGATCCTATTACACTTGGCCTGAGGTAAGGGAGAGTTTAATGTCAGAAGGACATGGCAGAGGAAGGCTGTTAGCTTATGGCAGCTTGGCAGCTGGGAAATTAGAGTGAGGAGAGGGAAAGAGGGCAGGGGTGGAAGAGAGAAGGAGAGAGAAGGGAGTTAGGGGCAAAATATAATGTCCAAGGTCACTCCCACAGTGACCTACTTCCTCTAGCCAGACCCCACCTGCCTACAGTTTACCAGATAATCAGTCCATTCAGATTATTAATCCATCAGTGGACTAATCCACTGATTAGGTTACAGCTCTCATAATCTGATCATTTTACCTCTGAACTCTCCTGCATTGCTACACGAGCTTTTGGCGGGATACCTCATATCCAAATCATAATAGCTCATTAAAATACTGAGTGCTGGGTCTCCCAACTCCCTGAGATTCTCTGATACAGTGTGTGGGGATAGGGCCTGTGTATTCACATTTTTGACAAAATCTAGGTAGCGATGAAGCTATCAATCTGGTGACTTCACTTTACCATTGCTTTTGCCTTTATGCATGAAAAGTAGGGAGGCCAGATAGAAAATTCTAGAGTTTGTTTCTTTGTCTTAGTATGTTACTGTTATTTTCTAGCATAGAACATTGCTAGAAAAGTCTGGCTGTTTTTCTTTACTTTATAAATGACTTCTCCTTTTGGGTGGATATAATTTTCCAGTTTATTTTTTTATGGTAGTCATTCTGGGTTGATTTCCCCAGATTTTCTACTGTATGCTTTCAAATGCTTTTTTCTACTTCTTTGCTTTGCCCTTCTCTTCAACTTTGAGTCTTAGAAGCACTTTTTATACGGTTTTAGATCTTTTGGCTCTTTTCTGTAGTTTTTACTTTCAATCTTTTTAGTTTTCATTTTTATTCCTTTTTGACTGACAATTTTTCCCTCTTCATTTTCTGTTTTATTATTTGTAGCATTTATTCACTTTTGTTTTCCTTCCAGTCAGTCCTTCATTTCTGAGATGATTTTTTTTCTTTTGTGTCTAATTTTCTTTATCGGTTTATTTCTAAGTTGTTATTTTTTAATCCAACTTGTTTTTGTAATGATTTTTTGTTATGGCTGTGGACATCTGCATCTGACATACTTCTTTTGTTTGTGGATATATTATTCTGCTTATTCTCCTTTTTGACCTTGATCCTTTTCTGTTACTTATTTTATGTGACAGTACTTTTCTTGAACTGTTAGAAGAAAAGCATGGCTCAAATAGCTTTTTCTAACTTCCTTGCTATAGAAGTGTTTTTTTTTTAACTTCAGGTGTGAGGTGCTATTTATAAACCATATAGTTTACATTGTAAGTATAGAGTTTGAATTGTAATAACTCTACTAATTATCATCACCATCACAGTGAAAGTATGGAGCAATGCTTTTACCCCAATAAACTTTCTCAAGTCATTTTGCAGTTGGTCCCCTTCCTTTGCAACTGGCCCCAGGCAATTATTAATTTTTGTCCATTTTGCCTTTTCTAGAATTTCAAATATATTGAATCTTACAGCATATAGTCATTTTGGTTTGATTTCTTTCCTTAGTGTAATGTTTTTGGAATTTGTTCATTTGCCATATTCGAAAATGTAGCAGCTCACATCTTCCCCCTGTCTTCACCCTGTTGCCCTGAACCCTTCACTTTGGGTTCTGATCACATGAGACTCTCTTCAAAGTGTGCTTTGTGCAATTTTGTGAGTTCATATGGCCTAGTGGTCTCTCCACACCTTCATGTGGATTCCTTATTATCAGTCAGTACACAGCTTCCACCCTCAGCTTCAGGTCTCAGAATATCTTGCTGTACTTTCTCATGAGCACCCAGTTGCTATTTTGTGGAGGCCCTGTTTTCTTACTGTTAGATTACCTGTTGCTTCTCCCATAGGGCTATGAATAGCAGTGTGTCTTGTCTTGTTCATACTCACCTGCTTGCATTTTGAGTTCTTAGGGATATCTTTAAATGCAGTTATATTGTATATATTATCTATGGACTTCTGTTTGACTATTCAATTCTCTGTTTGCATGGTAGGATGGAGGGAGACTAAAATATGTTGTTTTGAATGTAAGAAGACAAAATTGAGTAATAACATTTTTATTATATAAAGTAGCAAAAATATTATAAATATTTCTTGAATTTGTAAAATGATACATCCATTTCTATTTATAGTAGTATTGAGGAAGGAGGGAATGTGTTGTTTTGTGATGTGGCATATCCATTTATGTCTTTTTGAATTTTTATACATGTCTACCACATTATTGTTTATTATTTTATTATATATATACCAAGTATGGAAACCTGACGCTTGGGTACCATATGTCCACATCAAAATTTATGTGTTTTTGTTAATTTGTTTTTGTCAAGTAGAAACAAATATAAAAAAGCTTTTGGTTTTATAGTCATAAATCTTCCTTTTAGTGTATTAACATTGACCTTGGGCTGGGATTGTACCTCAGTGGTAGAGTGCTTGCCTAGCACATGTGAGGCACTGGGTTAGAATCTTAGCATCACATCAATCAATTAATAAACAAAATAAAGGTATAGAATATTAACCTAGTTGTTAAGCATAATAAAAGTATTATACTATTGTTTAGTTGAAATTTTAAACCAAATCATAGAATATCCTTGTTCAAAAGAAAAATTGTAAAAAAATAGAAAAATAAAACTTAGTTTAGCATGGTGCTAGGGATTATTTCAAGACTTCCTTAAATTTTGTGTAGGGAGCCAAAGAAGAAAATTAGGAAACTTAAAAGAGCATCTTAATGTTGATGTTTTCTAACATCTAGTAATCTATTTTATTTTTATAAATATTTTCATATTTTTAGAGATACCTATATTACTATACAAAAGAGAGGCTTGTAAGGCAATTATAGATAATTCTTTCCTGTCATCTAGTTTCTGTTATGTTATTCACTCTTAATTTTATCAATCCAGGTCATTAAGCATCACTGTGCTTCAGTGTGACTTATCTGATATTGGGCCCAAAACACTGAGGGTTTGTTTCAATCAAAGACAACAGAGAAATGTGTATATATTAGGAGTGAGCAGAATAAAAGTATTATATTTATTGAATATAATAAATGTCAGAGATGTGTAAAACCTTCATGGAGAAAGTTGTAGAAACATATCTCAGATATTGATAACAAGCCATGGATATGGAGACACTGTGGTACTGATATAGAGATGGATAAAAAGATTAGCAGAACAGGATCTAGAAGCCAGAAACAGGCCACCCTAGAGAGTAATATGAGATACAGTAGAGGTAGCATCATAAATCAGTAGGGAAAGATGTAATGTTGTATTATTGGTGCTTTGATCATAAAGTAATCATATGGAAAATCAAATTGTATTTCTAACTGCACAACATCTGCAAAAATAAATTCAAGTAAATTAAATTTAAAAATCAAATATTATTTTAATCGAAAATGTAAGAAATATTGGAATACTTAGAGTTATTTATTGTTGTTATTTTAGAGTTAGGTCTTGTTGTGTTGTCTAGACTAGTCTCAGGTGATCCTACTGCTTTAGCTCCCCAACTTAGAAGTATTTAAAATAAAATATTTTAAAAATATGTGCCAGTCTTTATGTATAAATTATAGAAATGAAACATTGTGTGCAAAATCAAGTTGCATAGTTATAATAAAGTACCACTCATAAAATTGAAGACATGAAATAATATAATATATTGTAAAGTGTAAAAGTGTACATGGTAATAATATACATCAAATTCAAGATAGCGTTGCTTGTGAAAATGATAGATGGATATGGTTAGAGAGAGAGAGATGTGAGGCTGCAGCTGTATTGAATATTTTATTATTTTTAAATAAAAATGTTTTAAAGTAACATGACAAACTTAACACCAAGTGACTATCAAACAAAAAAAATGGTTGAATAAATAATGGCATTTATGTACTATGAAATATTTTCTGACCATTCAAAAGAATGAGTTGTAGATAAGTCACCTTATAGGTGACTTATTGCTCAGCAAAGAAAAGAAGTTTCAGAAAAGGATGTATAAAGGCATCTCGTTCTTAGAAGATATATGACATGTAAGTGTATGATCTATTTCTGTATCTGTTCATATGAACAGGAAAAAAATATGGAAGACTTTATTGTAGTCTGTGTAAACAGACTGTGTAAACATCTGGTAACAGCTGTGGGAGTGAGGTGAGAAAAATGGAGAAGAGAAAGAGGGAATTTGGAATCAAGAAAAATAGAAACTGAAAAAGCACAGCACAGCATTGATAGTGTGATTTTTTTAAATGCTCGTGTTCAAATTTTTGTTTATGTTTTTAAAAACATAGAACCAAGTTATTAAAAGATTGAGAGTTAACTTGATGGGAATTTATTATATTTGACTGGAGCTATGGTAAAAATGGACTTAGCAAAATGTGAACCAGTGATACCCTTCAAAGACTGCATTAGTCAGTGCTCTGTTATGTTGCTAGAGACTCTATAAACAAATAATGTAATCAAATTAAAGTGTTTTTCAGTTTTTTCCCTTCATACTTATTAACACAACTCATCCTAATTTCAGCTAGTTCTTCTTTTTGATAATAACAGATATAAACTCATTATATCTCACATAGTGTATTAGGTGATAAAAAATAAGAGTAGATAAAAAGTAATAATTAAGTCTTTTTTATGAAATGGGGACTTTCACAGGAAAACTTTAGATGTTATTCTTTCTCCCTTTCTGTCTTCAATGTGGAGGTGAATAAGGAATGAATCTATTTCATTTTTCAGGGGTGGCCAAGCCAAGGCCTTAATGCAGATAGATATTAGCAAAATGTAAACCAGAGATACCCTTGCTAATGGAAAATTCTTTGAAATTTTCATTTTTTTCTTTCAGCATGTGGGATGACAGAATTCAAGTAGAAAGAATGGATTAAAGTTTATTTTGAATACAGCCATGCTTTCCAGGCAGTTACGGAATTTTATTCAAAAGTTGTAGATGACATCAAAGGTAAATATTTTATACATTTTAGCAATGTGTCCTCAAATTGTACTGATTTGAGATTTGGATGAAGATGTGAGTATGACCTTCAATTTAATGACAGTTAGGTAATGACCAGAAATAGAGGGAGCAGCTGAGGGAAGAGCTCCTTTACTTGAGCTCATGAAGAACACCACTGTAGCATTTACCTCATCAGTTGTAACCATTTAGTTACTTGCAGATTAATTGGAGTAAAGGGAGTTGGTGACTAACTTTTCTTTTCACTCATCTTTAAAGATGGACTATTATTATCCTACAATTTTACAAAATGTTTAGATAAATATTCTCATGTAGGCTAGTGTTTTCAAAGATTGGTTGCTAGAATTAAAATACACTAGTGACAGGGTCTAAATATGTTAGGTAACCATTACTTGTCTAATTCACATCTCCTCTGTCATTAGTGCTTAATTTTGTCTGTACCCTTCAGTCCTGCCAGTTCAGTTATGTTAGGGGCCATTTTATGGATGGCAAGGTGAATAGACATTTTTCCTTGACATAGATTTGGCCTTTCTCCAGTCCTCACTGGACCCCATACTGACACGACTTACTCTTGTCCCAAGTTGCGGAGCTTTCATCATCAGCTCTTACTCCTAACCCCCACTTAAGCTGCAGTGTTGTGTTAGCATTTCCTTCCACTTGGACCATTAATGTCTGTTAGTGTATCCCTTATAATCTCATGTTTTGGCCAAATTGAATCAGGTGTCTCAGGTTGTATCCATCTTCCAACATCAGGATGCAGTATCATCAAGGATACCATAATCCACTCTAGGCATCAGATTCACTTGAAGGACATGGGCAAGAAAACAGCCTGCTTATGGAATACGTACTCCTCTTGGTGGGATTCCTACTCACAGTAGTCTTTGCAGTAGTCCATCGTGCCATTGGGAGCTTAAGTTCTTTTCCTTCACAAGGAGACTCATACCTGGTGGGCACAAGAGCCATCCTGGCTTAAAGCGCCATACTATCCAGGTGTCTCCTTCTCTTGCTGGAGTCTGTGGAAAGGACATAGGTTATAAAAGTCATTGTACTCAGGAAAGATCAGTACTCTGGAGTTGAGTATTTATAATTCTTCCCAGGCTAGATGTAACTCAATAATTTCAAGTTAATGCTACCTCATAGTGCATTGGCACTCCTTCTTATCAGGTTTCCAGGGGAGCAAAACTAGAAAGTTACAAGAAAATCAGCTTTCAGTAGAAGGCAAAAGAGTGTTAGCTCTCTGTTTATACCTTAGTTTTGTAAACAGCTATCATTAAAAATAATAAGATATTATATATAGTAATACAAAATTTTGTAGAAAATATTTGGAATAATTTTTAAATTTTTCTTTAAAAATTTAAAAAATTAATTTAAAGTTTAAATTTAAAAAGGTAAATTCTTTTAAAATTTCCTTAATAAACATTTAAAAAATGCTTATTGCCAAAAGTCAAACATTTGTTTATAAAGGAAAACGTAGAGCTGGAGATGGAACTCAATGGCAGAACACTTGCATAGCATGTATAAGGCCTTGGGTTCCATCTCCATGAAAAGAAATAGAAAAAGAAAAAAGTAGAAGTTTATGCACTCAATCTTGTCCCCTGCCCTTGCCACTTATGTGACTGAAGGGTAATCCTTAACAATTTGACTTAAGAATTGTTGTATGAGTAAATCTACCTATATATACATACACATTCATAGTTTAAGTTAGTGTGTCAGAAGGTGACACATTCTAAAAAGAAAACGAGGCATGGAAGGGTGTTGAAATTTTAAATTGACTGGTAAAGGAGGGCCTCTCTGAGAAGATGGTACTTGAAAAAGATGAACAAAGAAGAAGTTAAGGGAAAAGCTGTGTGAAGGAACAGTATTTGAGGCAGAAGCAACAGTAAGTACAAAATGTCTTAATGTGGGAGGGTACCTGACATTTTTAAGGAATAGCAAGGAGGCTGTACACTGAAACAGAATCTGAGGGGGAGTGTATTAGGAAGTGAGCTGAGCAGTAGGAAGGAGTCAGAGAGCAGGTCCCAGAGGGCTTTGGAGGTCACTGGACTTCTACTGTCAGTGAGTAGGGGGATGTTGGAGGATGTTGAGAGGTAGTCTAATGATCTGAAGCACATTTAAAAAAAAAATTCCTTCAGCGGCCATATTGACTACTTGCAGGGTACAAGATGAAGCAAGGAGACTAGAAAAGAAGCTTGTGTAATATTTGTAGTGAGAGATTAGGATGATCATACAACCTACCCTTAACAATATGTTTTGGATAGCCTTCTGTATCTGTTCAAATAGCTGTAAGTCATTCCTTTTAGTAGATACATAGTAATTTGGATTTACCAAAATTTATTCAACTCTTACCCCTTTGGATGTTTATTTAGCTGGTCTCTAGTCCCCCCCTCCCCCACTCCTTGTATACACATCTTGGGATATTTCTGATCCAGAGAGTTGAACATTTTACATTTTGAAAAAATGATCTGTTTTCCAACAAAAGATTCATTCCACCATTAGAAAATGCCCTTGTTGGGCTGGGGCTGCAGCTCAGTGGCAGAGAGCTTACCTAGCATGTGTGAGGCATTGGGTTTGATCCTTAGCACCAAATAAAAATAAAAATATAAAGGCATTCTGTCCATCTGCAGCTACAAAAAAGAAAGAAAGCGAGAAAGAAGAAAGAAGGAAGGAAAAAAGAAGAAAAATGCCCTTGTTTCCATGCCATAGTTTTTGTAATCACATTTTTCCAGAGGGCAAGTTGAAAAGATACTGTCTACATGATTTCAATAACTATAAAACAAATTTTATATAACTTAAAATTTATTTTTAATAATAGTAACAATGTTAATGAGGTTATATATTGTGTTGTTTAGATTCTCAAAGTTTTTTCTGGCATCATTAACTTGGATAAGCCTGTGATTTGCTCTTTGGCTGCCATCATAAGATATCTCAAGAAATTTAACTTGGAAAAAATGCTCTCTACACCTGAGTAAGTACTTTCTCAAAAGTCAAATAAAAGAAAGAAAGAAAGTAGGGATAATATTAAAGACATTTTATAAATAGAATTTGGTAAATATACTCAAGAATTTTACCTGCTACTGACAGAATATCCTACTAGAGTACAAGGATGAACTGTTTGGTATTGTTGTTGAAGAATAATAACAAATATTAATACAAATACTGTTAGGCTGGGTGTGGTGTGGCACTCCTATAATCCTAGCTACTTGGGAGGTTGAGGCAGGAGGATCATAAGTTCAAGATCAGCCTGGGCAATTTAGTGAGATCCTTTCTCAAAATTAAAAGAGCTGGAGATGTAGCTCAGAGTTAGGGCCTAGCATGCACAAGGGTTCAATGCTAGCACCTTTCCCCCTACACACATGCAAAAATATTGATAGAATTCTGTCATTATATTCATGATAGCTATTTGATATATTTTTACCTATAAAACTGTGATAATACGGTTTATGCTAACTATATTAAGAAAATATTAAAAAGCACTCATAAAAATCACCACTCTTCTAATTCTTGGTTTCAGTTCTTATTTTATAGACCATAAAGTTGAAGATAAAAGGGTCAACTACTAACACAGACAGTGTTTTACAAGAGCAGTTAGCTTTGTAAGTTTAAGAAATTACAAAGCTGACAATTGACGTTTTGGACAAATACTAGATTAATCAGAGGTTATGGGGAGAGTGGAAAAAAAGGCAGGTACCCTCGGAATATCATGATGTCTTTGCTGTGTGTTTTCCTGAGTGGTGTTTAATATCAGATTATCACTTATCTGGAAAAGTTTTGTCCTGTTTACAAACAAAAATGGCCACCAATAGGAAATTTGATTTATTGTGTCACATTTATGAAATGTAATTTTACACAGCAATGAAAATGATTGAACCACATGATCAATATTAAAATTTTCATTAGCAGTATACTGAGCCAAAATCAAGTTGCTGAAGCACACAGCCCATACATTATATAAAATCAGAAACATCTAAAACAGAACACAGACATATTTAGGGAAGTTATAAAGACATGTATGGACATGAACAACAAATTGAGAAGAGTGGTTTCCTACAGTTAGAAGGAAGGAAAATGACAATGGTTGGCAGGAGAAATGCATAGTGGAGTTCTTATGAATTTGTTTTTAACCTAAGTGTTCTATTAACCTATACACATTTTAATGTGACTAAAATATTTTATTAAAAAAGTAGCAGCCTTATATTTTATGTCATTAGATTCAACTTTGAGCTTTAAAAACATTTAAAAAATCCATCTGTATGGCTGATTGTGTTGGATCCTTAAAGAATAGGTGATAAGCCACCTACCATTTGATTTGTTCTTGAGAGAAAGCCTCTAAGTAAGTCAAGTCAAATAACTGACCTAGCTTGCCTGTTACGATTTGTGTTTCTGTCCTTACATCACCAAACAAAAAAGTATTACCACTGGAATAAAGAAACCAACTTTGTTATTTTTAAGTTAAGCTCTGATGTGTTTAGAAGTAGTTGAATTAGGGCCTGAAAGATTGTATCGTCTTATATTTAAAAAGTAAAGATATCACTAAATATTAATAAAATCTAATATGTCTGTGTGTACTGAAATTTATAAAGCTTATTTTTAAATGACCTGAAGGCAAATCTCTTGATTAAATTGGGTGAAACTGAAGTTCTCTCCACACATGTTTGGTGGTGGTGTTGTAGGATGATCAGGAAACTGGCTCTGCTGGTGGCTATATGTCTACCTGCTGGATAATTCCATAAGCCAGAGTCAAAAAAGACATGAAATGCTCCAGAGTAAAAGATCCCCACTTTGTGTATATTTCCAGAACCTCCTAGGTAATCAGTAAGTGTAGAATTAATGAAAAAAGGAAGGAATTCCTTATCCTGGGGGGTAGACTTGATTGGAAATTGCAAAATGTCATTGGAATTAGAATTCAAGATTAAAATGAATGAAGATGGTAACCAAACTGGTACTGTTGTTTTGTTTAAAGGTGATTACGTTTTACAGGTGACATGTAATTTTACTCTGAAGATAATTCCAAAAATGTAATTCAGCAATACTTATATTTTGGAAAAAGAAGAAATTCTTACAGTGATTACTTTGGGAAAGTAAATATTCTCCTTGTGTGTGAAATTCAGTTGTATTACTTTATAATCACATATTATGCTGCTGAACTTTTCAACTTTTGGTTCAATAGAAGTGTTATTAGGGGAAAAATAAATGTAACTTGAGTTTCTTTTTTTTGGTAAATGCTTTCATGAAAATTGCAGCATATATCATGAAAATCTTAATATGCATTTATTTAAAGATCTTGTGCCTTTACAGTGGAATTTAAGGTAGTTCGAGAAAATGCACCATGTCAGGAATTGTTCCTGAGAATAGAATGAGGGTTTATTTTAAAAGACAAATTTTGAGGTTTAAAAATTGTTTTGAGATTTTAAGTACATTTGTTCCAGAGCAAAATAGTATAATAGAATAAATAACATATTAGGAATATTAGTTATTGCTACAGTTTGGATGTTGAATGTCCCCCAAAGGTTCATGTGTTAAAGGCTTGGTCCCTTGCCCATGGTGCTGTCAGGTGTCAAGGTGTGCCCTTGAAGGGAATACTGGGCATACCCTTGGCCTCTCCCTCTCTGTCTCTTTGCTTCTGGGACCCTGTGCAGTGAGCAGCTTCCTCTGCCATGTATTCCTTGCCATGATGTTCTCACCCAAAGGCAATGAATCCAGTGACCATAGACTGAAACCCCTTAAACTATGAGCCAAAATAAACCTTTCTTCCTTATAAGTTTATTATGTTTTTTTCATAGTAATAGAATGCTGATGTAGTTATTGTGACAGTACTAATCTGATTCCTAAACTTATGAAATTCAAAGGAATTGGCTTATTTCTTGTTGGAAATGATTTTTTGTCATTTTGGATGACTTTTATTAAGATTGGTTTAGTCAGAACTTCAAGGAGGCTCTGGAAATTTTTAGGAAAGAATAAGAAAATCCATCCAAGATGAACTGTCAAACTCTTTTATTAGAAAACTTCTTATGATCACAGAATAATATATGGTGAATACTTTCATTAGTGAAAGTAGATTTAATATATAAGCAACTTTAATGACATCTAATGGATATAGTCCAGTGATGCTGTTAATCATCCTAAAATCATAAGACCTGCCACTATAAAAGAGGATTATTTTGCCTTAAATATCACTCAAAACTCAAAGACAACACAAGTAAAGAAACTACAGACCAACATTTCTTAAGAATAAAGCACAAAAACCTTCATCAAAATACATGCAAATGGAATTCAGTGATATATATATATATATATATATATATATATATATATATATATATATATATATATATATATAAAGGATTTAGGAATATAAATTTGGTTTACAAATCCCAAACCCAATTCTTGTAATATGCTTTGTCAGTAGAATAAAAGACAAAACCTATACAGTCATTTCAATAGTGAGGAGAAGCTTTTGGCAAAATGCCCAAAATATTTTTCATATTAAAAAACCTGAAACCAAAGGAATTTCCTTGACCTGAAAAAACATATTTATAAAACCCTCATAACTAACATTATACTTATTGATGAAATTATGAATGCTTTTCCTCTAAGATTAGGAACATGATGAGGATGTCTTTCTTACCACTTCTGATCAGCATTTTACTGGATATTCTGTCTTGGAGTACCAGGCAAGAAATGAAGTAAAAGGTATCCAGATTGGGAAAGGAGAAGTAAACATGAACTTGTATGTAAAAAGTCCTAAAGATTCCATACAACCATTAGAGATATATAACATATGAATTCACTGCAGGATGTGAAATAAATAGTAAAACTAAACTGTATTTTTACATACTTGTAAGTAAGAATACAAAAATAAAAATTAAGATTCATTTACAATAGCCTAGGAAAGAATTAAGATGAATTTAATAAAAGAAGTACAAAACCTGTATTCTGAAAACTATAAGACATTGTTGCAAGAAGTTAAAAGAAGAACTAAATAAATGGAAAGGAATCCCAAGTTCATGGGTGAGAAGACTTAATATTGTTAGATCAATTTGGGGAATATTATATCTTATCAATTCACTGCAGTCTATGAAATTCCATCTGGTTTCTTTGCAGAAATTGATAATCCCATCTCAAAATTCATATGAAAATTTTACTCAGAATAATTCTAACAGTTTTGAAAGAACAGAGGTAGAGGACCCAAACTCTTATTTCAAAACTTACTACAAAGGAGAATTGTGAGTCCAGAAATAAGGCTATGCACTTGTAGTCAATTGATTACTGGCAAGGGTGTTAAGATAATTCAGTGGGAAAAGAATATCACCCTCTGCATCTTGTGTGACCCCACCAGTACAGGACTCTTGGAAGCTTGTACCCATTTGCCTCCTTACTTTGCCTCATGTACTTTGTCCCTTGTCTGAATTTGCTTTGTGCTCTTCACATTAATAAATCATAGCTATTAGTACAATTTTATGTTGAGTTGTGTATCTTCACAGCAAATCATTGAGCCTGGCAGGGTTCTTGGGGACTGAACATATACCTTACTTATTTCCCTCTCTAATGTATTTATTGTCAGCATTTAGGAATGGTGTCATTCATTTAATTAGAAGTGCAAATACTGTAAGACTGTAGTTTTGTGATATAATGCAGTGTATAACTTGTCAACTGCCCATAAGACAAATGATGAACTTATGAGCTCTGAAAACCATATAGAGAACTATCTTCTGCTGTAGATTCCATAGGTGACGAGGTGGATTTTTTTGGTCTTTATTTCTATTTTTATATGATATTTAAATGATGGATCTTTCAGATAAGGTCTGATCCTTTACTACCTTTGTCAAAATTAGAAAGATTAGCTTTTGGAGGTTTTGTTTGTTGTATGTTTTCCCAAAAAAGTAGATTAAGAGTGATAGAGAATCTTTAATTTCCCTGGTAAGCTTTTGGCAAGGACATTTTCCTCCCATGTACAATTTGAGAAAGAAAAGCATCTGGGGTTGGGGTTGTGGTTCATCAGTAGAGCACTTGCCTAGTGCGTGTGGGACGCTGGGTTTGGTCCTTAGCACCACATAAAAATAAACAAAATAAAGGTATTGTGTCCAACTACAACTAAGAAAATATTTTAAAAAAGAAAAGCATCCTTTGTGTTTTTGGTGTCTGAAATACTAATGAAGTATTTTCCCATGTTACTTATAAGATTTCTTTTCAGATTTACACAGTGTGGATTTCATTCAGGCATTATTTATAAGGTTCATTTCACGGCACCTAAAATTTGGCTTCTTCCACAATTATAAATATTTTAGAATTGCTTGAATAATTTAGGTCATTGATCATATATTGTTGAATACCTGACAGTGCTGGCACATAGTTCAAAAATCTATAGAATTTCACATGGAAATCAGAATGGACAGAAGGAAATTTCTATTGTATTTGGAGGGAAGAGTCCAAGTCCAAAATATTATCAATTAAATATATTGAAGCTCCAAAAGCATGGTTATTGTTTGTAGCTGCTTGATAATTACTGTTCCACAGGAATCAGTATTAAGTTAATTTCAGATCAACCAGCGGTTGATTTCTTTTCTTAAAATCAGCACAGATGTCAGTTTAAGAAAATAGTTTCTCACTGCATCTAATTTGAAATGTGAGTACTTGTTCAGTTAGGAAAAAAAGAAAATGAATGACAACAAAGCAACCTAAGCCCAACTAGCCAGATAAAACCCTGATTGATATAACACATTAATATTGTTAATGAAAAGAAACTGTCTGTAAAGATCTAGGATTATGAGATAACCTAAGCCAGTTTGCTTTGGTCATAGTTACTGATTTCTTTTTGATACTGTAGCTATTGAAAGTCTTCAGTAATTGTTTGTAGATGAGGGTTCTAAGCTTCCTTCCCCATTCCCTTACACCAGGCATTATGTTGGTCCAAACCAAATTTTGTCACATGTATAGGGACATTTTGGCAAGTGAACACTAAAATAGGCATGTAAAATCTTCTCTGGTTCAGAAAATTCTCTTTTTGGTATTCTGGCAGTGTCTTGCTTCAGCAGTTCACTTCAGACATACGTGACACATAATAGGAGCAGAAGTTCACTTTTAGTTAGGGTCAGTTGAGATTTTGGAAGGAATGGAGGATGTTTTCAGAACCATAAACCTAAAACATCATCCCTAGGGATGGGTTGTTGGGTTTTCTGGTTTATCAAATTCTGTCCATGTGAAGGTGTGGGCAATTAAGTGGTGTTTCAGTTAATGGTTTACACACTTGTATGCCATTTATTTCACCAGTGAAGAAAGATTTCTTACACCTCTGAGATAAAGAGAGCTAGCAGAGATGCTGGATTAAGGTTTCTGGGTTAGTTTTTCTTTCATTTTACCTGCTAAGGTCTGAATGTTCATGTCCCTCCCAAAATTCCTTTAGGATGTGATTAGGTCATGTAGTATACTTATAAAAGAGGTTTGAGCAAGTCTGTTTGTCCCCATCACCATATAAAGTGGGCATCTGTGAGGAATAGGCCCTCACCAGACTAACTGTGCCAACTCCCTGGTCATGGACTTCCAGCCTACAGAACTGTGAGCAACAAATTTCTTTTGTTTATAAATTACTCAGTCTAAAGTGTTTTGTTCATAGCAGCCCCAAATGACTTAGGACACCAAATAAGCATCCTTCTTAAGGTCTGTGTTGGATTAGGGCATTCACATGTTAACTCCTTATCCCCAGGCCATACTTAGTTGAATTAACTATGGATAAAGGGTTCATATCTGCATACAAGAGTATCTGGTTAGATACGAATTCGGAGTCTAGGCTGTTACCCCTTCCAGTTTAGATCTTTAGCTAGAGATTTGTGTGAACATCTTTCAGCTTCCCTAATTTCACTGCCTAATTGTTTTTGCCTGTAAATTATATTTTATTTTATTTCAGTCATTTTTGAGGGTTTATTGCTCAAAGGGAAGGAAAAAAATACCAAAACTAGCTTCCCCATAGGAAAGTGGCAGACATTTGCTGGGCATCTATAGTCTGCTAGGTGATTGTACAAGATGAGTAAGACATAAGTAAATAAGCCTTGCCTCCAAGGAACTTAGATTTATTAAGGAGGTTAGAAATACAACATAAATTGCTGAAATTCAAAACAAATTAAATTGACTCCTAAAAGAGGGAGAGAAAAGCCACACATACCTGCCATCTATCAGTTTTGGAGTTGCTGCCCTTTGAAAATCATTGATAGGTTATCATCCTTTGCAAAGTAGATCAAACCTGTTGCAGACAAATTACACCGCCAAAGAACAGTGTTCAGTAACTAGGCAATGTTCCTAACATGAAGTAAGTTGTTTCTCTTTTCCAGGGCTTTGGGCCTTGGTTGGGGGAGTCATCTAGAAGAAAAGGGATCTCTCTATGAATACTGTTTCTTTGAGCTTTGATTTTTCGTTATATAGATTCCTAGATGAGGACTCAATTCCATAACTGGCTACTGAAACTGGATTCTTACTTTAGTCTCATTTTCAGAGTGAGAAACCCTGTTAGATTTGACAACGTAACACTAATGCTTTCCTTATTTAGTTAAATGAACTGCCATTATTTTTCTACTCCTTTTTTTTTAAAAAAGAGAGTGAGAGAGAGTGGGGAGAGAGAGAGAGAGAATTTTTTAATATTTATTTTTCAGTTCTTGGCGGACACAACATCTTTGTTGGTATGTGGTGCTGAGGATCGAACCCGGGCCGCACGCATGCCAGGGGAGCTCGCTACTGCTTGAGCCACATCCCCAGCCCATATTTTTCTACTCCTTAAAAATAAGCTATCAAGTCTGTTAAGTGCTATTGGCAGAAATGTCTGATTGACTGATAAAGGAAATTGAATTGCTGTAATACATTGATTAAGACTTAACATGATTTGGAATTGTACATACATTTATTATGTTGCATTTCCATTCTCAAGCCTATTTGAAATTTATTGAATTTTAAATTTAGTTTGGGGTAGTTATGGGGACATAAGGAGCACCGAGAGTTCTTTAAGCTTAAGGAAATAACTTTTGCTATTCTTTCTGTTTTATATTTATAAACATTGGCAACCTTAATGGGTATTGTTAATTATAGAGTAAATAACATTTGTTGTACCCATTAGATATTGAGTACAGGCTTTTAAAGTGTTTATCAAGATGAGGTCATGCTAAAGAATAAAGAAACAGTTTTAGTATCTTGACATATTTTTCTAGCTAATTGCATAGCTTTTCTTAAAGATACCACCACATGTTTTGCTAGTGATAAAAGACTATATTTAGTTCTATTCCGGGGGAACTGTAAAACAAAAACAAAATATTGTTACCATTGCTTTCCTTTCATGTCCTTGCTTTTGATGTTAGATCAGCTGTCCTCTTGGAGCAGATACTGTCCCAGTAAAACTTCATTTTGCTCCTTTTGGTTTGATTTTCTATAAAAATGCTAATTTTATCATAGTGTTACTGTATTGGTTTTGGTTCCTAAATTAGTTTTTAAAGTTTCGTTATGCACTTTATATGTTGGCTCATTTTATTTCATTCTCTCACAGGAATTTCAAACAGCTGTCAAGGAAAATGGAATTTATGACAATTAATGGAACAACATTAAGGAATCTGGAAATCCTACAGAACCAGGTCAGGTACACACAAAGGCTAGTTGACTCAAAGTGGTTTTGAAAGAAACATTTAGAGTAAGGTAGCAGTCTGTTTTTAGGAGTGCAGATGGAAATGAGCAATAGTGTATTCAACTGCCTGCTCTGCTTGTCATCTGATAGTTGATTTCTGTATCCTCATTCTATATAAATATTTCTTTGGGAAGGTATCAGCTTTGAAAATTAATATGAAGTAGATTTTTGTGGCATCTGGTTGAATATATTTTTTCCTACATGCCTTTGACTCTTTGTTGAACTGTTTGCACTGTTCAGTATTATCAGCATATAGAACAAGTCATTGTGATATTCAGCTTGACTATAGGATGCATCATATCTCACATCACAAACTTTCATCATTGTTTATTTGGCCTTTGTTGGTGAATTATGAAGATAATGCAGACTTTAAAATTATTATTTTCACTTATTAAATTATCACTGGAAGGTGAGACATTATATTGTAAAATTAGTGTTATAACAAAGTGATAAATAAAAACCAATTCCAAACAAAGTAACAATTTCAAATCATTTGGTTGAGTATTAGAAAATCTGAATCATGGTTTTTAAAACTCTCCAGAAATACATATTACTGTTGCAATAAGTAAATACTGATTTTATTCTCTTGATATTTGGGTCTGCATAGTATTACCTAGTTTCTTCCTTTTTGCAGTCTGTCCTAGTGTACTCCAGCCAGACTTGTTTTTACTCATTAATAATTTTATCATTGTTACTGAGTTATCTAGGATCTACACATCAGTCCTTGCAGGTCTCATTAGTTCTGCATAATGCCCATGATAGGAAACAAATAGCAGGAATGGAAGGACATTCCTTGGCTGTAGAAGTGCTCCTGTCCCAGTCCTGCAGACACAGCTCCAGCATTCCAAGCTTTCTTTTTTTTCCTGCCACATCTTCCCTATTCAAATCCAATCAGTTCTGAAATCCAATTCCTGAGGCAGGAGTCACCTGTAATCCCAATACCCTTTAGGATCCTTTCTATTGTCAGGACTTGAGTCATTATAGAAGCAGAAGGTGCTTGCTTTGCCACTTTGGCCTCCCTTTCCACAGAGCCTTCTGATTAACTAATTTTTAGTTAACCAAAAACTACCCAGATTTTTCTCTTTTCTGTGATAAATATCAGTACTTATCTTGTGCGAATGTGTGTATATATCTATGTGTATATGTTTTCATTCATCAAACATCAAATGAACATTTCTTATGGCCACACATTATGCCAGACATGTATAGATTTAAAATTGGAATAGATGGAATAATTAAGGTACATGAACAACTAATGATTTGGCACAAGTATAATTGTCTAGTTAAAAAAAATTGTTTTCTGATATTTCTTAGACTGATATGAAGACCAAAGGAAGTTTACTTTGGGTTTTAGACCATATGAAAACTTCATTTGGGAGACGGAATTTAAAGAAGTGGGTGACCCAGCCACTTCTTAAGTTAAGGTAAAAGGAATTGCTTTTTGTGTGTTTAATCTGATATTATAAAATTGTGAAATTAAAGGTGTTAAGCCTCCTTAAAAATCCAGGGTTACCATAACTTATGAGAACACAATTTTAAATTGGGGAGAAATTTCTTTTATAACTGCCAATAAATTATCTAATAGTTTGAAGATTTTTTTCCTGTATCCTCAAGAATGAACCTGCTTGCAGATTGAAAATGGGTATGTTGTCAAGGGACAGTGAGTTATCTAGTTAGTTTGGGTTATCACCAGCAAAAGGAACAGGGGGAGTAAGGCTAGAGGGACTAACTGTGCCTTTTATGGAGGGCTTTGAAGGTGATGGTGAGGAGTTGGTAGCCAGAGCCAGTTAATTCAGTGATTCTGAGCATAGGGGTGACATGGTCAGTGCTTGGCTTATAGGAGGGAACTAAATGACGATGCAGTGATTAACTTAGCAATTGGTAGAGGGGTGCTGAGGACCTGAGTTAAAGCAATGATGGCTTTTCTGCTGAAATCCAAAGCAGGTGAGACTTTTAGGAAAGTAAGAATTAGTAGACCAGGACTCCTTCAGGGAAGGTTCTTGAGTCAGGTGCCTGAAACACAGTGGTTTTTCACGTATGTCTGCACATTGGAATTGTGGGAAGCTTCGGATGCCTGTGTCCAACCTCAAAGATTGTGATTTAACTGGTCTCCATTGTGGCTGGGCAGTTGGAATTTATAAAAGTTCCCCATATGACTCATAAACAGATAAATGTAAGAACTCTAGCCTATGAAAGTTGTGACACTTGACAAGAGTCCTGTTTATGCTTACTGAATATATGTTCTTCTTGAGCTCTTTATTATGTATTTAATATTCAGAATCACTCTCTGAGGTAGGTCCTTAAAATGAGGAAACAGATCCAGAGCACTTATTATCTTATTCAGTGTTTCACAGGTGGTAGAGGGAAAGCCCAGATCAAATTCCATCACCAACTCTATAGGCTGAGGGACACTAGCCATTGCCCCACATGGCTGTACCAAAGCATGGTGTGCTGGTGAGCAGTGTGGCTGTGTAACAGCCCTGTTGGCTGAGTCAACCCCACTAGGCCTCAGTGTTCTCACCCTTGAAATGGTAAGATTCCTCCTTACTGGATTGCAGTAAGGGTTAAAATGAGACAATAATCCTGACCACTGTTTTTGAGCTCTTTATCTCATACCAGGCACTCTGCTGGGGGCTTTATGTGTCTTTTAAACCTCACAACAGCCTCACTAAGTGGATGCTATTATTAGCTCCATTTTACTTGAGGATTAGTAAGATAGGGTCACTATCTTCAATAAGGGAGAACAGATGTTGTTGGTAATAAGCTCTAAGACACATTGATGATGAAGATTACCAAATCACTTCAGTCACTTTGATTTCCTTTCATGAAGACTTTAAGACAAATCTTAGAGTGCCAGCTAAATGACTTTTGGAAATGGGGATGGCTAATACTTAATTTCTATTCATTTAATACATTTATAATTTATAAATGCCATTGGCTGTGTAGGATTGGAGTGTGAACTCTCTACTGCAGACCCAAAACATGGCCATTATGAATGACAATGAACTTGGCGAGAGGTGTTCAGCAGTGGTCCATGCTACATCGGTACAGCTTCAATGAGAGGACTGCTCTATTGAAGGTGCATGGAGCGAGGGGGGTCAAGTGCCAGTGGAGCCAGAAAGGAGAACACGGGCTGACCACAAAGCATATGCTCTTTAGGATTCAGACATCTTAGAGGGTTACTACATTTCCTACAGAAAGCAGCATAGGTTGGAATTAATTTAATTTGAATCTCAGAGGTCAGGATGAACGATTTTAGTTGGTATCTGGGTTATACCTAGAAGGTATCTGGTACTCAGTGGTTCTTCCCAAATGACCTATTTCCAAGTGGATATTTTGAAAGTTTGGAAACCTACTTGCCTTTCATAGTAAAGACTTGTCCTGCATATTGTGTATGCTTTCAGGCAGTTTAACTGGCATTAATTGGTTGAGGATGAAAGGCGAGAGATATCATTTTGCATACACTGTATTGACAGCCTTTGATGATGATAAAATTTGTTTTAGTTACGTTCTTACTGTTGTCCAAGTTGAGAGAAAACACCCTTCTTATGAGCTGGCCATGGTAAAATATTTCTGGGGAGCAGTTCTGAAAGATCTATCCAAAGCCTTAAAAGTCCAAATTCTGATCAAGAAATGTCACTTGACATTAAAAAAATAATGAAAAGAAATTTTACTTCCCTGATATCTTATATGGAAATGCTCAAAGACTTATGCTGTGAAAACTCCTATATACTAAATTGGTTAATGAAGTCTTGCCACATCCAAATGAAAAGTAAAATGATACCAAAACATTTAAGCAATTTTTAGAAAAGTGTTTAATAATATGGGGAATCTTTTTACATAGTATGCTTAAAAATCTATCATGTAAATCATCATTTTTTGTAAGCATGTACCTGTATATAAACATATGTGCATTTGTAAAGCTATATATTACTATGTACAGGTAGTCTTAATTTAAAAATTTTTATAACATATATGAGCACAAATGAAAACTAAAAGTATAAGCCTTATAATTTTAACATCATCTTTGATGTTATCTTTAAATGATGAAATATTTAGTTATCTTTTTCCCTGTCTCTATACATTTTTTTGCAATTTACAAATGAAGCAAGCATGAATACTGACTTTGTAATCAGAATCTTCCCAGATTTAAGTTATGAATTGCATAAAATAAAATAAAAATAGTGTGCTAGGGTCTGTGGCACCTGTAACTATGAAATTGTGGAGGACAGAAGGACCTTGCTTGGGCCCTGTGGGTGTGACAGCATCTCGAACTAGGGTATGTAGCACACTTAGCCATTTTTTGAAAGTTGCAAGACCCAAATGGTGCATTCTCCAGGTTCCAAGAGACAGGTGCAAGTGGAACCAGGGATTTTGACATTAGCAGCTGTAGCCCCACATCTGTGAGGTCTGGAGGAGACCCTCCCTGAGTCCTCCAGGGAATGTGCAGGAAACACCTGGACTCTGGTGCTGTTATGCATCCATATCCTGGAGATGTAGGGCAAGGAGGAGATGTTCTCTAGGTTGCCTAGGTGAGCATGGAGGCCTGGTTGATATATGCCGTCCCCAAACTAGGATGTGGAGAGTAATGGATCTAAGTCTCCCAGAGCAAGTACTGGTGGGGATGAGGCTTTTGGCAATGTCAGCCATGGTCCTTATGCTTCAAGTCATGGACAGGATCAAGGACAAGTTGTGTGGCTCTGGAGTTTTTGCTCTAGTAGCTGCAGTCTCAAGGCTCTTGGCTGGGAAGAAAAGCTTCCCTAGGTGCTGCAAGGTGCCACTCAGGTGGTGTCGGGATGGGGGACACTGGTAGCCACATGCCTGGAGCTGCAGAATGGGCTGGGGACCAGTGTGAGTCAACCAGGTAATTCCTTCTATTCAGCTGCAGTCCCAAGGTTATGGCCTGAGGAAAAGATATTGACTAGTTCCCTGGGCAGGAGTGGGTGGGACCTGGGTCCATGGCTTCTGGAAGTGTCATGGAGTCCCCTAAGGCAGGTGGCTTCTAGCAGTGACTCTGGGCAGAGGGAGGCCTGTATGAAGTCCTTCTTGGGAGCTCACTCTCAGACCATCCAGCTCCTCAAACCAACTTTAATCTAGAAAGAACATGGCATCATCCTACAGTTAGGACTGCCAGTCTGCTGCTGCCATGGGGTTGCTGGGACTGTCCCATTTTCCTTGCCCTGGTGGTGGTGAGCTGCCTGTTTCTCTCTCCAGGGAGCTGGGGTGGATGCTCCAGTCTGCTTTATTCTTTTCTCTGGATTTTCTTTCCAACCATACAAGCAGTTTTGGGTTCCTGTGGTCTCTTGCTAATATCCAGCATTCTACTTCAATCACCCACTTTAAAATATTTTTCCCTGGTTCTTCTCCATGGCAGAATAGCTGTATTTGGCCACACGGGCCCCTCTCTGTCCAAGCTAATAGCTATTAACATGCATGAACATACATATTCATAGGTGAGTTTAAGCATATGGATATAGTGAATTTAAAACATAGATTTAAAATGTTATTTTTTTTCGGTGAAACTTTGTCTTATTATTATGTTCTTTTCTGCCCATTTCTCCATGTCACTACCTAGAGGTTTCCCTTATAAAACATCTGCATATTGTTTTATTTCATTGGTGTATTGTAATTTATCCATTCTTTCTATTACTAAATATTTAGTTGTTTTCTAGCCTCTCAGATTGTTTATAGAATGTCATAAATACTGTTTTTGAACAATCATAGTACTTAACTTACTTGAGCCTATGCAGAGGAGCACATGCATAAAAGACTTTCCCATTTATTCTTTCTACAAGCTTGATCCTCCTTGAGTCAATGAAGAAGATTTATTCTGATGAGGCCTTTCTTCTTCATAATTAAGAGAACTTCATCTTTACAGGAATTTCATGTTCATCTAAAAACTTAAGGAACAAAATAGGTCTCAGTATTTTACTGTTTTGGGGGGAAAAAAGCATCAGGAGTTTTTTATAGATTTTTGATGTGAAATTCCCCTTTGACTTACAAATAAAATCTCTAATTCCTCAAGTTTCCAGATGCATTTGACCTCTTTTTCGTGGATATTATTGCCAGTATGCATGATAAAGCTGTTGTCATCTGGATTTCCCCCTCCTTTTAGGTAATTGTGACCAGGCTTTTAATACATGTTCATTTTACAAGGATCTTACTCTACCACCAATCTCTAAGTCAATTTACAGATGCTTTTTGTGAGAAGCATGGGGAAGCACTTGGCTGGTATGTTAAGAAGTGCCTCCCTTACATCTATTCACCTCTCATCCCCCATTGTTTTCTTCCTGCATGCAAATCCTCAAGGAAACAACATAAACACTCCATCAAAATTGCATGTATGTGATCTGTTTGACAAAATATTTGGGAATTCACACTTTTTGGCAAGATGATAGTCACTTATTTAAAATGTTTTCCATATCATTGCTGATTCCTTTTTCTCCTACTTATTTTTATTCATTCCAGTATTTTCTCCTTATTCTGACTCACACTTGCTGTTCATGTCCACTTGCATATAAAATGCTTAATTCAAAGGAAGTTTTACTATTTTGTTTTATTTTTGATCTATCAGTTTCTTGTGACTTCTTGATCTATCAATTTCAAGCTTTTAGTTTCTTTTTCCTCCTCCTCCTCCTCTTCTTCTTCTTCTTTCTCTTCCTCCTCCTGCTAGAAGGAATTGTTTTTTAAAAGAATTTGAAGACCCTCACTAGGTTATTTTTCCTGCCTGCTTCTGCAATCAAAATGCTATTTCTGGACTCTCAGAGACTGAATAATTCAAAATATCCTCTAATTCCTCTTCTACTCTCTTTGTCCACCTGAATTTGCTCAATGGATGAATCTATCCACATTATATTTGAAAAACAAGAATTATGAGAGGAATATCATGATTTGTATTCATCCTAAGAGTACTTATCTGTGAATATAAAATACAGTTTACATTTACTGAAGACTGGGGATGTATGAGATATGTGTTTTGGGGCTGAACTATGTCCCCACAATTTCTGTATTAAGGTCCTAAGGACCAGGACCTGTGCCTGTTTTCTTCACATATGTAAAAACTGTCTATTTGCTATTCCCATTGCAATTTGGGAAATTACTTATGGCTTCAGGAGCTTGCCTTTGACAAGCTGAGGGATGGCACAGAGCAAGCGTCTGAACAGATGATGCCAGGAGATCATCTACTGGGGACAGAAGGGCAGACGTGGGTCCTTTGGTACCCAGCATGGTTTTAGTCCTATTTCCTGCTTTCTCTATCCACCCATATGTGTCTTTCTATGTTTCACTTTTGTCTGAAACTTTTTTTGGTTTAAGATCTCTCTCTCCTCACGAACTTGGGACAGAAAGGGAAATTAGACACAGGCACTCCCGTTACCCTCTGAATGCAGAATTCTCCAGTTGGATTTGGTCTATGTTTTTACTCTCTGATTCCTTCTGCAAAATTTGCTCCACTTACTTCTGTCTTAAGATGATACAAAGGGTCCATTTTTAAAACCACCATAAATTATGTCCAGAACCAGTTTCAATAGAAATAAATTTAGAACTTTCACAGGTACCCTAGGCTCACACCTTACTTAAAAGGTTCTTATGAGCATTACATAGGACAATGTATAAAAAAAATATAAGTGTGGATTGCTAAATGAATATAATTTCTAAAATAATAATGCTTATTTTCAGTTTCTAGATAGCCTGAACTTTATTTTATCTTCTTTCCTCATGGTGGCCTGTCATCTATTCAACTGATTGATGACTCAAAATTTGCTGAATGAATGATCTCATCTATATCACATTATACTTTTTGAATATTTGCTTTATGAGAGGGACATCACATTTTATATACATATCCAAAGCACCTTTCTTTGAAGATTAAAACCTAAATAAATAGTTTACATTTATTCTACTTTTAAGCCACATGAGATTCTGTCATGGACTGAATAGTGTCCCCAAGATTCACATGGGTAAGCCCCAATGCCTGAGACTTCAGAATGTAGTTACTATATGTGGAGATAAAGCCCTTAAAGGGATAATTAAGTTAAAATGAAGTATTTAACATTGCTTCTAATTGAATATGCCTGGTGTCCTCATAAGAAAAAAAACATTAGCACAGGTTTGTGCTCACAGAGGCAAAACCCTGTGAGGAGAGAGAAGGAGACAGCCACCTACAAACCAGAAGCAAGGTCCAGTAGAAACCAAACCTACTGATCCACAAACTTCCAGGTTCCAGAACTGTGAGAATATGAATTTCTATACATTAAGTAACCCTGATCTGTGGTATTTTCTTGCGAGTGCCCTAAAAAACCAATACAGATACACTGCTTCGAGTTAGGGACAAGATCTCTTTTAAACAAAAGACAGTACTGGTAAAGTAGAAGCACTGTCCCCCCAACCAGCCTGCAGATGTGCCAGCTCAAGCTCCCTTGCTTTCTGCACAGTTAGCCCCTTCCCAGGTATGACATGGGGCATCACTTGTCCAGTGCCCCTCTCTGATTCAAATGCTGTCAGGTCTGTGTAGCTGTAGGATAGTAAAAATAAAAAAAATTGAAAATAAAACAGCATTTGCTGGCTTTATATACCATAAAATTTGTGATCTTGACCGCAGTTAATAGGTCAGCAGTATTACATACATTCACAGTGTTGTGGTGACTAATCTCCAGAATTCTTTTACTCTTGCGAAATTCAAACACTATTCCCAGTAAATAACTCCCCATTCTGCTCTCCACACTGCCCCCTTGCAATGTCCATTATACCTCCTGTTGTTAGGCATTTGACTGTTCAGGCACCTTGCAAGGGTGGGATCATAGAGTATTTGTCTTTTTTTGTGACTAGCTGGCTTATTTCCCTTAGCATAATGTCCTCAACATTTACCTGGGTCATAGCTTGTGTTGGAATTCCCTTTCTTTTTAAGGCTGAATATTGTGTTCTCTCTCTCTCTCTCTCTCTCTCTCTCTCTCTCTCTCTCTCTCTCTCTCTCCCCTGTGTGTGTGTGTGTGTGTGTGTGTGTGTGTGTGTGTGTGTTACATTTGATTTATGCAGTTATTTGCCCATAACCCCTTGGGCTGCTTCTACCTTTTGACTATTGTGAAGAACTCCTTTACAGCTAGGTACAGTGATATTCTCCTGTAATCCTAGCAGTTTGGGAGGCTGAGGCAGGAGGATCAAAAGTTCAAAGCCATCCTCAGCATTTTAGCAAGGCCCGATCTCAAAACAAATACTATCAAGGGCTGTGGTTATGGCTTAGTGGTTGAGCACCCATGAGTTCAATCCCTGGTACAAAAACTAAAAGGCCTGCCATATATACCGGTATTGGAGTCACTCTGGAAATACACACCCTTAAGTCCTGAGCAAGAGATACTGAACAATTATTGCATCCCACAATAACTTGGGCTTTACTTCCGCTTGGATAATGAGGCATGGCTCCAAGAGTAGGTGTCACCTGGTGGGACTGAGTTACACTCACCTGTTCCTTTGTAATCCTACCCCTTGCCCTGTTTGGGATAGACTGTCCCATGGAACCAACACTTGTGTGTCACCTGTATAAGAACAAAGAATTCCAGTGGCTTGCTGTCTTTCCAGGGACCCTGAAGTTCAGAGAGCCGTCCCAGATTTTGAAAAGGCACTTCTGTTTGTTTGCATGCTTCCTTCACTGTTTCTTAAGTTATTGAAATAGTTAGATTTTGTGAACCAAGCAATAGGATGCCAGCTAGGATAGATGGTAATATACCAGTATCTCTTAGATATCTTGCTTCCAATTTTCTGGGAAGTATCTCCTGAAGTAGAACTCAGACCTTACGATTACTCTGTTCAACTTTCTTGAGGGTCTGCCGGACTGTCTTCCTTGAGGGCTGCACCATTCTGCATTACCACCAACAGTTTGAAGGTTTCCAGTTTCTCCACATCCTCACCGCTATATGATATTTTCAGTTTTTTTTTTAATGAGAATAACTGTCTTCATGGATATGAGGAACCAATTTTGCATTTTAAAAATCAGTATGGTTATACACTAAAACTTACATTTAAAAATTAAAAATGGTTAATAAATATAGATATGCAGAAGAATTATTATGAGATAAAACTACTAAACCCCCAAAATGATGTCACAGTTTTACTGGAAATTTAATACAAATTTCTTGGATTTGGGTCACTTTCAAAGAAACAAAGTACAATGTATATTGAACTATTTATGGTATTTTTTCTTTGTCTCCCTTAAATCTTTGCAATCCTATAGGTGTACTAACATCGTTGTTTAACAGATCAGAAAACTGACATTTCTCAAGCATAAATAACTAATTTAAGACCCCCAGTTGACTGACATGGAAAAATGGCCTAGGTATTTGTCCAGGCTTATTGATCTAAGTATTATGAAGTCAAGATGAAAGTAAGCAAGTAAGATTGACCACCCATATTCCTAGCCATTACACTGGTCAACCTATAATTTGATAGAGCAAGATTAAACTGTGATAAAAACCCAGCTCACATCTCACCAGACTGGCCAAGTTTCTCTTCCTATTGATAATAACTCCAATCGAAATTTTAAATGCTGCAATATTCAATTGCCTGTCTCCTTGAGTAGATGTAGATACAAATATAATCTTGTCATTTTGTCATTTGCTAGCTGATATTTACTGTCAAAATGGAGGAAAAGGTAACAATAGCTTTGTTATCAAAACATGCTGATGTTACTTGACTATCATTTAGAAAGACTAATTCAGGAGATCCTGAAAATATTTGGAAATATTTGTTGTTTGTTTTTACAACTTTTAAAGTACTGTTCATCTATTGGAAAAACAAAATCTGCTCCAAAAGAAATTTTAAATGGCAAAAGTAGTTGAATAATTATAAGAGAGGAAAACGGAGTTTATATTGTGTTAATAAACGTCTGGTACTTTAGTGTGAAGTCTCACTGACAAACTCTGCAAGTGTTGAGAGGAAAGAGGTTTAGAATCAAGAGAATGTAAACCTATGGAAGAAACATGGGTGGGGGGCGGGGAGCATAAGATCAACAGAAGAAGAAGTAAAGACAGATGGAAAGTAAATTAACCTTCAGATTCATTGCAGCATGATAAAGGGAGAGAGAACTGAAAGTTGTCTTCAATATTTCATTCCAGATTGTGAGGAAATATTCTAGCCGTAACTGCTCTTAAGGTGATTTGTTACCAGTAATGAGATGATTATATTTAGACTATAAGTTCAAGGTAGAATAAATCACTGTTCCACAGTTAATCAGAGGAATGATCATTCATGTAAGATTTCACAAGGGGAGCTTCAAAACACATCTTGTGGAATATTGAGTGACTCCATTCATCTAGAAGTTTAGTTTACTTATTTTAAATAAGTTTATTGACAATCTGGCTGCAGCATCTGTAATAGGAAGAAATGCACTTAAGGAAAATCATGTTGGTCCTTTAATCAACCTTCAAAAAAAAGTGAATATTTTAGGGAAAAAATTAAAAACAGCCCAGTTTGTTGATTTTTATATCAATAATCAAATCACCTCTTTCTAAATTACATCCTTTAGTCAAAAATTGTAAGAACAGTATGTGACAGGCTGAAATTGGCCAAATCACAAGGGGCACTCTCTCCTTTAGGCTCCATGAGAACACCTGCTGGTATAGAGCCCTCCAGATTTGTAGAAGGCATTTTGCTGCTTTCATTTCATTCCTCTATGAAACCCCTCTTTCTGCCCAGCTTTAAGAAGACACTGCCTAGAAAAGGTTTTCTGGTGCCATTTCCTTTTCTTGGTTATGGATCTAGAATGTCACCTTAAAGGCCAATGTGTTAGAGGCTTGTTGGTCCCCAACTTGGTGCTATTGGTAGCTGGTAGCACCTTTAAGAAGGGAGGCCTAGAAGGGATGTGCCCTGGAAGGGGACTGTAGGACCCTGGTCCCTTCTTTTTCTCTCACACTCCTATTCATAAGGGGAGCTGTTTTGCTCTGTGACACACACCTACATGATATGCCACCACAGGCCATAATTATGGGGTCAATGAATCATGCACTGAAAACTCTTAAACTATGAGATAAAAAAAATCAATCCTTCTTCTTTATAAGTTTATTATTTGGGGTATTTTTTATGGTGACAGAAAGATGATTAACACAGACCTGAAAAAAAAGTACTCACTCCCTTGCAGTTTGTGCTCTAGAAAATTATTGGGAGTTCAACACAAGTTATTAAAATAATAATTTTAAAAGGAGAACAATACCATAACTTATAGTCTTTCATAATTATACAATAGAGTTTTTGATATAGATTTAATTTAATATATACTTATAAGTAAATTTAATGCAAGCTATAGTATCAGAATACATAAGAAAAATGCATTTATGGTATAGGTACCATAAATTTTAGGAGAAATAGAGAAAAGTCCCTCAGTAGTATATAATAAACTTAAAATGCTCATTTGTTTTTTAGTTATATAAATTTAAGATGAAAATAATCCACTAACATAGAATAGAAAATATTTTTTCTAAAAACAATATATTATTTCTGCACTAGAATAATCAAATGATATTTTTGTGCCTATTTACAGATAAGCAAACATTCATAGCATTCTGTAAATCCTTCCTCATCAAAAATTAAATGAACAGTTTATATGACTGTTTTAAACACTTTAAAAATGAAAGTATTGTCTTTTCTATTTTTTCAGCCAAATTGCTGAGGACCTTACACATGATCAGTTCTGGGATTTGATTATTACCCATAACATTTATGGATGCTCATTTAGACATGAAACTCCTTGGTCAGAGACAGGGCACTTTATCACTTACAGTACAGAAAGCAACATGAGTGGCAGCAACTTTTGTCAGTTATCTCTGCTCCTAAGTCTCATGAAAAGCAGTGCATTGGATCTTAAACACATGTTATATGTGTTTTGCAATTGAGAACATGAACTTGGGGAATCCACAAATTTTACAGCAGATAGTCTATTGGAGCTGCTATAACAATAACACCATGGAGGGGATTTCCTAAACAACAAATATTCATTTCTCATGGTTCTGAAGACTGAAGGTTCTAGGATCAAAGCACAAGTAGACATTGAGTATGATAAGCATTGAACTCATAGACACTCATCTCCTCCTAGTATCCTCGGGTGACCAAAGTGTAAGAGAACTCTAAGGTCTCTTTGGCAAGGACAATAATTCCAATCATAAGATTGGAACCTCATCACCTCCAAAAGGATTTACCTCCATTACCAGCACCTTGGCAGTTAGAATTTCAGCATATGAACTTGGTGTGCAAAAAAAAAAAAAAAAACCATTCAGTCCATAACAGTAAGCAAGCTTGCTTTTGTTTTTATAAAATGAACCTTGTTTTTCAAGGTTGCCAGTTGGATTTTAAAAACACACAAAACAAAACCCCCTGATACCTTACCTAGGTAAGAGCTTGCAGTTCTAGAACAGTGGACATGCAGATGAGCAAGGGAACCAACTGTTTCTGCAAATACCGGATGATAAAGAAGAATGGGGGGGGGGGATGAAGTGTTGGTACATCAAGCCTCACTCCTGCAGTGCTGCTTTCCTACCTCTCTCTGCCTCTGCAATCCAGCCTCTCTGGTCTCCTTTGACCCTGTTGCTTGATTTCTTTTCTCAACTTCTTTACCTTCTTAGGGCCTCTGCACATACTATAAATTGATTTTTCTGCCTGAATGTTCTCCTCTTCAGTCTCTGAAAGTCCCCTCATCATTCTGGTCTCTGTCTTTATAGAACCTCCATGTAGAACACTGTGCTTATCTCTCTCTAACTGGTTCCCCCAGGTGATTCCACATCATTCATTATCTTAGCAACCACTTCATTTTCTGACAATGTTCCATAATGTGAAAGGAGTCTGTTTGTCTCTGTTGTGTGTCTCCTTCACTAGGCTCTAAGTTCTAGGCATGACAGGTTCCCACCAACACCAGAGAAAATGAATGAAAGAATCAACCCCTGTGTCTTAAACCATATGCACTTCTAGAAACACAGAAAAATTAAACTGATAAACATACAAAATCAAGGTTAAAACATACTCGTTGGTAAAAGGGAGTAAGGAACACTCTACAGTCTTCTCTAAAATGAATGCCATATTACACAGATTTTTAAACAGAAATTATTGTTTCAAGGTACACTGTGACCTAATGTGTTGTATTAAGTTTAGTTCAATCCACCTAAAGGATTATAAATAGAGATGATTTGGTACTTCAGTTAAAATATGGGAAGACTGCTGGAGTGGGATTCACAAGTCCTGGGTTAGTCCCTTCTCCTGTATTGGCTTGCAGGGCAGGGGTAGGGGTGGGGCACTTAAGAAAAATCTTATTGGAACCCTTTAACTTTTGGTTTCTTCATCTTATTTATTTATTTATTTTTATACTAGAGATTAAACCCAAGGGCACTGAGCTATAACCCCAGTCCTCTTTTAATTTTGAGAAAAGGTCTTGTTAAGTTGCTGAGGAAGGCTTTGTGATCCTCCTGCCTCTGCCTACCAAGTTGCTGTGATTATATGCATGCCTGACTAGTTTCTTAATTTCTATTTATTTATTTGTTTATCTATTTATTTATTCATTCATTTCTTTATTTATTTTGTAGTTGTAGATAGACAGTATGCCTTTTATTTTGTTTCATTTTTACGTGATGCTAAGGATCGAACCCAGTGCCTCACACATGCTAGGCAAGCACTCTGCCTCTGAACTACAGCCCCAGCCCTGAATTTCTTAATTTTTAAAGCGAAAAACTAGATATTTCTAAGTCCTTTATCAACTTTTCAGTTTTGTTGTTTTTTCCACAGATAGCACTCAGTTTCTAGTGTATGATTTTACAATTGGGTCACACATGCCATCAGAGAAATGAACAGGAAGTGCCAAATTAACTTTCCCCTTATACTTAGGGTATAATTTTTATTCATTTGTTAAAAGTGCAAACACTTCCATATGTTTATTTTTAGTTCACTTAATGAAACTGTACTAACTTTCTATTTTGACCTAACTTGGGGTGTGTTAGGTGATGAGAATAAAACAATAAACAGAAGTGAATTGGTCTCTGTTGTCTTGGAGAATTAGGGAATCCATGTGATCTCTGGTCCATGTCTAGACTGGATGAGGCAATGACCCTGTGTCTAGTCATAGCTTCAAACATAGTACCATTACCACAACTATAGGTTTATTGTTTATTTCTTTTAATAATACTGGGATTGAGCCCAGGGGCAATTTACCACTGAGCTACATCCCTAGTTCTCTTACTTCTTTATTCTTTATTTTAGGTTCTCACTAAATTGCTCAGGCTGACCTAGAATTTGTGATGATTCTGTCTCAGTTTCCCAGGTCACTGGTATGACAGGAATGTACCACCATGCTCGGCTCCAAGCCATAGTTTTTAAGAGATGAAGAAAACCAATTAGTTAAACTGTATCTGCTGGGAATACTCCTGTACCATGGTAGACCTAGATCAAAAATGACATTGAACTTCATAGTTGATGAATGCAATTGGCAAGATTTGGTATAAGTTTCTCTCAAGGATTAATAGTTCAAATAATATAAAATCATCACATCTGTAAGTCATAATGAGTTTGATATTGGCAGTTTCGCATAGTCCAATTTTATTTGAATGGAATGAAGTTGTTATTGATCTGTATTCTCTATTAAACTTACAATGTCTGGAGGAATATCAGTCTCCTTAACTATGGGCTTCTTAAAAGGCTTTTGAAATACCTCTCATTATAGGATCATGAATAAATAAGCATTTGTCTTCCAATACGGAATAATGGCTTTTTGCAAAAAGATAGGAGACATTTCAGAACATAATTCTCAATTACTTGAGAATGGGATTTGAAATGCTGTATATGCTAAAAGGTTTATCTTGAAAACTGACAATTAAGAGCAGAATTCACTTACATAAAAAGAAAGTGTGTGTGTGTGTGTGTGTGTGTGTGTGTGTGTCTTCATGTAACATTTTAATTAAGAATAACAGAATTTTTCAGATGTCTTCATGTAACATTTTAATTAAGAATAACAGAATTTTTCAGATGCTTGGAAACAGAATCAACGCCCTGAAAAATAAACTTAGACCAGAAAAAAATCAGGCTTATGTTGTTCCACTGTGTTTTCACAGGCTAAGTCCCCATGTAATACAGATTATATTATCACATATATAAAATGCTTTTATCAGAATAGTAACACCATTTTTTTAGGTATTTAGCAGTTTTATCACCCTTTCCTCAGTAAAAGTTCCATAGTAAAAGACTACTTTGCCCCAGGAATAGCATGTGACCCAGGTTTGACCCTCATGCAGTTGAATCCTAAGGACCTGTCCATATTAGAACATTTTTGAACCTACAGAAATAGGAGTCACCTATGATTCACACTAGTAAGACTTAAGCCCCAGGCAACTAGGACATGTTCAAGAGGCTGGTGTGAGTGAGCCAAAGCAGGGCCAGTCAAACACCTTCCAGGGATGGCTGGACAATCAGAACAGCTCACTGTAGGAGTATGAAGTTGGAGGATCAGGCTACCATGACCCTTCCCATGTGGAAAGATCTTGGCTGAGTTGGATAAAGAGGCCAGCATATAGAGATGCAGAGAAATAAGACAGGTACTGTTATGGTTTGGATACATGAAGTTCCTGTGTTGATGTAAGAATGTTCAGAAATGAAATGACTAGATTAGGAGAGCTGTAACCTAGTCAGCATATTAATCCATTGATGGATTAGTAATTTGAATTGACTAAGTGGTAGCTAGGCAGGTGGGACATAATTGGGGATGTGGGTTGGTGGGGGCAGGGAGGGCTTTGGGGATTTTACCTTATTCTCTGGACTTTCTCTCTCTCTGATACTGCCATGATCATTTCTGTACATGTGGAATAGTGCACACGAGCCAGAGTTTATCTACTATATTCAGGAGAGCCACTGCTTTACCCTCCAGGTCATGAACTGACAACACATTGCTGTCCCAGGTAGTCAGATGGACATGGGCTCCTGCAGTCAGTATATGGCAGCTCTTTCTGATTCATTGGCTTACCAACACCTGGCATCCTCTAACTTTTTGATTTCTGCCAGTAGTTTTATTTAGATAATGAGATTTTCCATGATGTTGGGTATTCTTTGTGGTTTTCCATCTTTTATGAAATGAGTTCATATTTCTTCTTAAATTGAAACTAAAAGCTTAAAATATTTCAAAGGAAAATTGCAAACATACATGAAATATACTACCTATCACAATTGCAAACATACATGAAATATACTACCCTGGTGGATCTGAGCATATAAAATAAAATGAATGGTTGCCTCATTGTTAAACTAAATGGACTACTTGGTTCCTTATTTATTCTCTGAATACTTTGACTTAAGGATGCATTATGGAGTTTGGATACAGACAAGCAGTCTTTGACCCATAGGAGTCAGTGTAAAGAAGGAGGGAGTTGGAGTATTGGGATCTTCTGCCAGTGTGTCACATAATTAGCCATGTACAAATTGCTTTGTGTTTCAAATTGGCATTCCTTACCTGACAGTTGGCACTGCCTACTTGTGTGAAGATTAATTGATGGAATCCACACAAAGTGCATTCAGTAAAGCCTTGCATGTGGAAAATACTCAGCAAACTTTAGTAACATTGCTAAGATGTCCATCATCTGCTTGGAGAAATATATATATATATATATATATACAGAGAGAGAGAGAGAGAGAGAGAGAGAGAGAGAGAGAGAGAGAGAGAATAACAATACCGAAAATGTGTTCTGAGTGCCCAAGTTGGCGGCATTCATAAGCAAGTTAGGGTTCATAGCCACACATGTGTTCAGGATGGAAGTATTAATCTTAGACACCATGCAAGGGAAGTTCAGTAAATTTGAGAATCTAGAAGTGTTCCTTATTGTATATTCTCACTTCTGTGCATTCTTCCACTATATTTAATGACAGAGCGATGCTGGGGAATCCATGAAAGAAATCTTGGAAAAATATGTATATACAGAAATAGAAATCAGAGAGGAATTGCCTGCTGAAAAGTCTGACTTTCTATTTCAGGTATGTACTTCCTCCAACATGGATGGTTGCCAGTCCTGGGAGAAGGTGGTATTTCCCTAACTATGCATTTTCCTGGTTCTTAGAAACATTGTTCCCTGGAGTAGTAACCTTGTAGAAGCCAAACTTCCATAATAGACTGTGCTGCCTGACAGGTCATGCAGATCTGGATTTTATGTATGTGCTTCTGGAAAACTCTCTGCTAGTTCATCTTCGGCTCTTCACTGCAAATGGAGCCACTCTCTGAACAAACACAAGGTGGAAATGGGACATAATTCCTTTATGTTTTTATTGCATTAGGATATTTTTTCATACTAGCTACATATTCTTTTAATTTTACTTCCAAATGTTGGTTCTTTCCTCACTTTCTCTATCCTTTTCTCAGTGTCTTAAAGGAGCATAGTATATTTCAGAGAGCTCAAAATTGGGGGAAAAAAGACAAGTAATGCTTAGCAAAATAGAAGTACCAGAATTCCGTGGTGCACCCACCTGAGTGCTGATGTTGTATTAAACACTTACTTTTCTTCTTATCCCTTGGGAGCTGTTATTTTAATCTTGTGAGGGGAGCATATGAGAGCTCCAGAAATTGGACATGTAGTTGTTGCTGTTGTAAGAGTCACTGGATGGAAGTGCTGGCCACTCGTTGTTAGCTGGGTAGGATACTTTAAGCCTTAGATTCCTTCTCTATGAATAGGAATAATCATAAGACCTTCATTGGGCTTTGAGAGGATTACATGATTTTAGTGCTAGGCACAAGATCATCAGCAAATGGTAGAAATGACTGTCAGCACTAGCCTTTGAATACTTAAAGAAAAACATTTCTTAGCATCAATATTCAGTCCTCAATACTTTTATTAAAAGCAAATCACCAAGTTTCATATTAGATGTTTTCATCTCATGGTTTCCATCCATTCTGAGTCAGATGTGCTTTATATTTATGTTCAGTCCCATCTATGAGAGACGGTGAGCACAAAAAGACATCTTAGCATCTATTGAAGTTAATGTGAGACTTTCTTTTTTAAAAAATTAGGGAAAAAACTTTTATATTCTACTGTATAAGGCATAAAATCAACTAAACTATTTTTGATGTACCACGGGTGATACTCAGGAGCATGTTCCTGCCCAATTGGGACCGGCCATAGCTGTGCATCATTGGTGCAGCTGAGCCATGTACACTAGGACTAAATATCATCCTAGAATATGGAGAAGACAGCAGTTGGGTTCTGGCTGCATATCTTCTGGCTTTGAGTTGTTAGTCCCTATAGAAATAGCAGCTTTGTGTTTGATTTCTTACTCCACTCCTGCTTGAGGGAAGAAAACCACCCAGATGCCCACACATCCTGTATGTCCTTTATAGCATCACATATGTTGGTCTTCAGAATGCCCCAGTGATAATAAACCTCTGCTCCAATACCCATGTTCCAATAAAACAGAGCATCTCCAAAATGGACAGAAAGACTTATATGAACCTGAATCTATCTTTTTGTTGTTCCTGGAAAATGTCTCAAAGCACCCATTTTGCTAAGTAAAATAATAGAGCCCTGACCCTGCAAATAATTGGGCTCAGGAGGAATACATAGGAGAGAATTTTAGTGGATGTTCAGCATTCCTGGCTTTCTGAGTTTGTGATAAAACCTTAAATCACTCTGCCTTCAACCTGTGAAATCAGTAGATTATATAACCACAACGAGAAGCAATCTTTTGCACTTACCCAAGTGCTCCACAGTGACTAATTAATTTGCACAAAAGGCTTCCAACTAAGGCTCACCCCCCACCCCAGTTTATATAAAAAGTCTCTGGGTAGAGGGGGTTAAGAGTTGCAGTAGCAGCTCACCAGGTCAGAGGACTTCCTATATTTTTAGGACTCAGGGTAGATTTTTTTCCTTGTGTGGTCAATTACCATTCTGTTTGCCCAGGTGTCCAGTTCTATTTCCCAGAGTCTTGGCAGGGTTAATGGATTGTGAGATGAGCCATCTAGAAGGAGGGGCCAGGGTTCATTCATCTGCCCACGTTGTCTCCATCTTTGTGTCTCTTCTTCTAAAATTTCCTTTCCTAATTTTGGGTTTTGGAATTTCTTGTAAGACTTTTTGCTTCCAAGCTCCAAGGAACCCATTTTCTCTAGGGATTTTTCTCTCCCCTATGGATCTCCATCCCTGGGAAATACCTTTTTAATCCTTGAAGGAAATTCTTCCTCTTTGTTAATGTGTTTCCCACTGAGGTTCTGTTGTCTCAGTGTTTTCAGTGCTATTTTTCTTTTGGGTGGTGTAGCTTCTGGAAGCAGCTCATCTGGGGAAACAACTTTACCTTCTGTCTCAACCATCCCTGAGGCGAGGAGTCAAGGAAGTAGGAAAAGGGGAAGATTCAGGAAAAAAAAAAAAGTTAATAATGGTACCCTCTGCAGAGGTGAAGATCCCATTCAGTCTTGTCACTGACAGCCAGGACTGGCCTGGGAGCTCATTATGTCTGAGCCCATGGTTCCTGAATGTGTTGATAATCCTGCAGCACAATAAATTTGGAAAGTTGTTTTTTTTTTTAACAAATTCTGGGCCTGGTGCCTAGAAATTATGATTCAGTGGATCAAGGGATCAGTAGAACCCCCCCCCCCCCGATGGTCTCATATGGAGCCAAGTGTGGCAACTCCTGGCTAGAATCTGATGTTCATTAATCTGGCACAAATTGCTGTGAGTGTCTGCTCAGGGCTGGGCACTGTGATTGGCTTTGGGGCCTCCAGTCGGGTTCACAGGGAAATGACTAGCCAAGAAGTGAGCATGGCAGAACTGTATTTATGTGTCCCTCAGTAGGGCTTTAGTTGTTGCTGTTCTCCTTATTTCACTGCAAGAGGCTTTACTCAAAGGCCTCAGTTTCATAGCTTAGAGGCCATATTTTGTCTATAGGCAGGTCTTTCTAGGCCAGTCCTGTGCTTTTTTCTTTGTTTGTTTTTTAAGTCTACAACTTATGAGGAAAATTAGATGATAGGCTTGCACCTATTGTCTAGAACTACAGTATACTACATACACACACACACACACACACACACACACACACACACACACACAAATAATGAAACAATAAAACCGTAGCTGCCCCTTTTCCCTAGGGAGTGTACCTGGCAGCTCATTGCTGCCCCTGCCAGGTGCTCTCCTCTAAAGAGCCTGCCTGATTCTTTAATATCCTCACATTCTGAGCACATTGGGAAAACTGGAATATGTATTTGTGAAAACTTCCAGTGGTTTGTGTATTATTCTAAGATGTGAAGGCTCAGTGGAAGGGACTTTTTCTGGTTCTCCAAAGCAAAATATGGATTCAAATGTCCACATACTGCTGCTTTATCCAAGGGTCCAGAGAAGAAGGCAGCATGGAGAGTCCCTGTTCTGAACCCACCAGACCTCATAAAGCCCATTTCCAAGACATGTCCATCATCAGCTGTATGTCCATGGAGAATTCTAGATACTCAAGTGACAGCATCAGTATTCAGAGTTGAAGCTTTACCTCCAAATCTGCATGTGGCTTTTGCATAAATTCAGTAAATCTTAGCATGTGGGGACATGAAACTGCATTGATTATGGTCACCTGAGCTGAATGTGTAATTCCTCCTCCAAGTCTGTCTTAAGGGCCTCAGATTTTCTTGCCAGTAGTCACATGCTTTCTTAATATTTTACACTTGGCACACACAGAAAATGTTAATATGTGTCTGGCACACTAGGGTCAAAAGGTTTGAGGCAGACCATAGACATATAGTCTTTTAGTTTTGATTCATGCATACAAACACACTTATGGTTTACAGAGAACCATTTCTTTGAAAAAAGTGCAATAAAATGGAATTTTCTAAATAGCAGAGATTTCCTTCTTTGGAAAGTAGTGGACACCTATTCACTTTCTCACTGCCATGTTTCCATCAAAATGAAAAGATAAAACCAAATGGTAAAAAGAAGAGATTGTGTTCCTAATGCACAATGTTGCCTATTTCTCCAGCTGTGATGGAATGATTAATTATGCTGTTCATAGTTTTAGGTGGGAAAATGCCTTTGGGTTGGAGGTTTCAATGTGGACTGTGTCTGAGTTGCGGACATATTTTCTTTGGTTGACACAAGTAGTTTTGGTTTGTATTAGTTGCTTGAAATAATTTTAAAATGGAGAGAACTCGTAGAAATCTCAGGATATCCAGGGTCTTCTGAAAGTCATGCTGACTATGCTGGGCTCTTGCAGCAAGGTGTAGCCTGAGGTGTGGGTGCACTTCTGATCTAGGCCTTTTCTCCCCTGCTTGAGATTTCCTACCTGGCATGTTAGACTCCTGTCCATCCTACAATATTCCATACAGGCAGACAGTTTGTACTTCTCCCTCTATCTTTCCCACTGTGCTTTGTGGGCTTTATCTGAACCATTACTTATTTGTATGAAAGCAAATGGTGGCCCGGCCCATGACTGTGTGAGGAGTGAGTTCAAACACCTTCTCTCTCTCCCTTCAGCTGAAATTGATACTCTGGTTATCAACGCAAGCTGCTATCACAGTTTGCTCCAATTTAGATTTACACTTCTGTGTTGATAGAGTGAATGTTGTATACACCTAGATTCAGCCCTTAATAGGTGTGAATTTTAAGCAAATAACTATTCATAGCCATGATTAGCATTTCCAAAAGGTGTCAAAATCAGTCCATTCACTGTGATAAAGCAACTTTAAAAAACAGTTAAGCTGAACAAGTGTTTTTAGAAAAGATATAAGCAGCTCTTGAACAGTTCATGTCACTTTAAAATGAGTTAGAGACCTGTGTTTGAGTTCCTACTTTAAGCCTTTGATTCATCTCCAGACAAGGTGCCAATTACATTTAATTTCTTGGAAATCAAAGCAATGACTATCACAACTGGAATGCCAAAGAGCTTTCTCAATGTATAATCATAGCTTACTTATACTAAATTGGTTACATGCACATTGACCACTCCTGTTTCACAATGTAATGTATGGTGCAGAGAGGTTTAAATAACTTGTTCAGTGTTTTACACACACACACAGACACACACATACACACCATGTTTAACCATGAAGGAGGAGTTTGTCTTAGAATATTTGTTTCTGTATTTATGTTTTTACTGTACAATGGAAAGAGCTTTCTTTTATAATAAAAATAAACTTTAAAATTTTGTGTTAGAAAATTATGTAGCCAGGGCTGTGGTTGTGGCTCAGCAGTATAGCGCTTGCCTAGCACATGCAGGGCAATGAGTTCGATCATCAGCACCACATAAAAATAAAATAAAGGTATCGTGTCCAACTACAATGAAAACAAAACATTTAAAAAAAGAAAATTATGTAGCCAAGCTTTCTCCACCATAATGTATACAAATTTTACCTAAACAATAACAAAAATGAAACATAAGATGGTGAGGGAACCTTCCTCATGGCCTAACCTGTGTTCATATTTACAAAGCACTCAGACTATAGCCCAGCACTCATGTAGTACTTAGCATTCTGATTATTTTCCACCAAGAACCCATTGTACCTGAATTGTGTTATGGATACCTGGGGGGTTTAAGGAATTATGTAAAGGATATATTTTTCTCATATTTGGCTATTAGTGTTGCTCAGTGTGTCTGAGTGCTTTGAGAATGTTTGCTTGGTACATGGAGGCTGGGTAGGCACCCTGGATAATTAGACAGTGGAGGGCAAGTGGCAATGTTCTGCAGTTGGTTTTTAGTGTTTTTCTTAAAAAACATGTTGGGGGGGACTCTATGAAATCATGCCATGGTTTCATAGAGTAATTTCACAATGAATATAAAATTTCACAATGAATATAAAAATACAGTTACAAGATACAGGAGCTGCCAGGTGCCTGGTCTTGGGCCTGTTAACAGTATTTCTGTGATTCATTTTGGGACACTGACAGGGAGCTGGAAACCAGCCTGAGAGTATTCCAGACAGAGGCCACCTTGAAAGTGCTCTAGAAAGAGAGTGACCTGACAGTGTTTCAGAAAGAGGTGAACTGATAATGTTCTGTATCCCAGGATTGCTTCTCTGTTGGCTGGAATGGGGGAAAAATCACCTGTCTTTCCTTTTGGCCTATGGCAGATCCTGTGCATGTGACTTCAAATGAGAGAAAGCCATCACCATTCCAGTCAGCTCTAGGAAGACAATCCCTTTCTAGAAAAGACCTCCTGCTTTCTCTCTTTTGATCCACCCCCACTTTATAAATATGCACAGAGATTTTTTAGCTTTAAAATATCTTCCAGTGGCTCTCTATCAATGCTACCACCATCTCTGATCCCTCTCCCATCGCTCCCATTTCAACTTCTTGAAAGAATAGCTGAGTCTCCCTGTCTTGATGTCCTCATCCTCTGCTCACACAGCTGCCTCCCACAGAGTGGCCCACACTTTTCCAGGACTCCAAGGATCTCGGTAATAGCATTTATTTTGCAGACCTTAATGTTCTTTCTCTAACTTCCTATTCTATTCTTTGTCTTTTTTCCCTCTGTTTTTAAGACCTTAGTTTTATTGGCTTAAAATTGATCTACCATAAAATTCATGTATTCAGGGGTCCGGTTCAGAGACTTTTGGCAACTTTGCAGAATTGTGCCCTACCCTTGCATGCAGGGCTCTTGCCCTAATATCCTGTTGGTTTGCATGTTCCCCATCACTCTCCTGAGGAGCAGAGCACTCTGCACCCTCAGCTCATGGTGTGGGCCACTCAGGAGAGCCACTGCACCTTTCAGAAGCCCCTTTTCTGTCTTGTGCTCACAACTCAAACCCTGGATTTCCCGTCTTCTGTCTCAGCCCATGCTGTCTGGGTTTCCATTAACCAACCACATTTTCTCTCCCATAAATTACTATTGATGCTAGATTTTGCTGCTATGTGTGCTATGTGTCTCCTCTGGGAGCTGTTTCTTTCCTTTAAGCGTTACACCAGACACCACCCATTCCAATTTATCCCTGTGCCATCTCTTTATTTTTCGTTGGCTGCCCTTCATTATTCATTGAAGAAGCTCACCTCATGACATGGAATCCAAAGGCAGCTTTAGGGTTGGTCACTGCCCCCTGTTCATTACATCTCTGAAGTTCTTCTCCTGCTCCTGAGTGAAATCTTGGGAAGCTTTTCCCAGTCTACATTTGATAATGCTTAGGTAATGGATGTGATTTTAATAACAAATAAAATAAAATGTCCTGCCCCATGAACTTTTAGGACTTAGCGCTGGACTTCAGGGTAGAGTTAATTTTCCTCCTTGTGCTCAGCTGCCACAGAGGGGAAGCCACAGTGAGCTGAAGAGTGTGTGGCTTCTTTTCTCACTTGGTGCATCCCACCCTCTCCTCCTGATCTCCTGATTTCTCTCTTTCATGGTGTTTTATGAGGAATAAAAGAGAGACCAGCAATCTTTACTTCAGTGATCCTCTTACAGTGACCTAGCATCCTGGCTTCGTCTCTGGATTTGCCATAAGTGCAGAAGTGACATTTTCTTCTAGTAGGTCTTCAAGGAGTTCATTTGATGTCTCCAAACATGGAGACCATTTCTCCCTCAATCCCTTTCATGTGGTGAAACATCTCCCCTAGTTTAGTTGCCTTTGCCTTTCTTAGCCCCTAGAAGTCCAGAGAGGCTCAGCCTCCCTTTGTCAGATCTGCTTTTCCTGCTACGTGGTTCCTCTGCCCAGGATGTGTGACAGGCACACTCTAGAGCTGATCCCCTGTGTGTACCTGACCCCCAGGAGATATCATGAGTTCTGAGCTCATAACATGCTTGAGGATCCATTTCCTCCACAAATTTCCATTCTCCATGCTGCTTCTTCTGTCTCTTATTGGTCGTGTGCTCTGAGATCAATGCATCCCCTAAATGCAACTTCCTATGGCCTCCTTTAAGAGTAGTTCTCTTACAGGGTGCACCTTTCTCCCCTTGAGGAAGAGTTCTCTCTAAAGGTGTCCTTTCCTCACACCTTTTACTCGGCATCCCCCACCACTGATTAAGTAAGCCTCAGAAACTACATTAGGGTTTGGATATGAGGTGTCCCCTGAAAAGCTGATGTGTTAGCAACATGACATCTAATGTAGCAGTGTTTACAATTTAAGTGATTAGAGTATAAAAATGGCAACCTTATAAATGGATTAATCTATTTGATGGATGAATAATTGAATGAATTACTGGGTGGTCACTATAGGCAGGTGGGAAATGGCTGGAGGTAGCAGGTCACTGGAGATGTGCACTTGGCTATTATTTTTGTCCTTTGTTCTTCCAGTACTTGCTCTCACTGCTTCCTGGCTGACCTGAACTGAGCTACTATCCTGTCATGCTCTTCTGCCATGATGCTCTACCTCACCTCAGGCTCAGAGCAATGAAATTGGGCACCCAAGAACCAAGAATTCTAAACCTTTACTCTTCTAAATTGTTCTTGTTAGGTAGTTTGGTCACAGTGTTTGTGTGTGTGGGGGGGTACTGACATAGCCACACAGATGACTTGGCTGTTATCTCCCTTTGGGACTTGGCATCTCCCTTCTCCATCTCCATCTCCATCTCTGTCTGGTGTCTCTTTGTTGAACATAATGCCTGTTGTGTTTAGGTGTTGCAGGGAAACTATGCCTCAGTCATTCTGCTACCACCCTGTCCTCCGGCCCAGAATCTTTCATTAAAATGAAATGCAATTATTTCTAAGGTTCAGTGTACTTTTTGAGAGTTTGAATGCCCTGATGGCAAAGATTTATTTGAAAACATTCTGACTCTGTGTCTGCAGCTGGCATGCTGTCGACCCTCAGTGAACCTGGGTTTCCTTGCCTATCCCCACAGTCAGCGGGGACAGAGTGGAGTGGCCTGCCTTATGTGCATTGAGAGCCTCAGTGACAGCTGCTTTTTTCTCTGCTGAAAAGCCCTCTTGAGCACTTTTCAGCCCCTTCACATTTTTCTCCTTGATGTTTCCAATAGTATTGTTTACAGATTTTTGACTTATGATCATATTAGAAATGAACTGCTTTTTTTCTTTTAAAAATGTTTCACTTTGTATTTTCTACCACCATGAACACTAATTTCATATTATGTAAATGACTTGGCTGCTTGATTTTTAAGCATATGCATAATTAAAATACACTGTCCCTGTGTTAGGCATGAATTTAAAAGTATATAGCAACTCTATTTGAGATCAAATCAAAATTTCTCAAATACCTGTTCAACCACAAAGGTAAGAAACGCTATGGCATGTGCGGAATGTGATGTCTTGTTTGGAGACAAACAAACAAGCAGTAACCACAACAGAAAACATGAAAGGACACAGATTTATAAATGTACAGATTATCCCTGAAAATGTAAAAGAACAAGTTGGTGAAAGCCATTGTCCCCAGGTGCTTTTATAAATGCTTGTGCAGAAAGATTGGAAGATCATCCCTGGTCATAACCTCCCAAGAGTTTCAGAGAAGTATTAGAATTAGACTGGTAAACCACTCAAAAGATGATTAAATTCTTTTTATAACTGAACAAAATATTTGAATTCCAATAACCATGTTGTGACATCCAAATACAAGGCAATGAAAAGTTAACCTCTGAGACATGCTTTTGGGGGACACCTCACATCCAAACCATAACAGCCATTTTTCTTTATGACTGAATAAAACTCGATTGCATATCTATATGTCTATATAGATATGCATATATGTATATTGTATATATATCTATTGTGTATATATATATATATATATATATATATATATATATATATACTCTATTATATACACACACTCATATTATATAAGAGAGCTCGTTGGACTAAAGGAAGGAGATTGCAGGGAAGGGAGAAAGGGCAAGAAAAGGGAAGTACATTGGCTTAAAACTGACCAAACCATCCTATGTACATACATAAATATGCCATAGTAAATTTTACCTTTATGGATACTTATTGTACACTGACTTTAAAAAAATACTATAAATAAATTGAGCAAAGATCAGTAGAGGAAGAGAAGTAATGGGGACTGAATTGGAGCAAATTATATTCAACACCTGCATAATTTTGTCAAAATGAATCCCAATATCATGTATAACTATAATACATTAATAAAAATTATTAAAATAGATAAAAATAACAGTAAAAACATTTCAGCATTTCAAGTTGAGTAGTGTAGTGATTGAAAAATATTTAATCTGGAATATAGATTATTTTTATATTATTGATATATTCCAAGAGTTTGTTAATGTTCTAAATTACTAAAATATGCATATGTATACATAAAATAAAATTTATTAAAAATGTATACTTAGAAGTATTTTTTATTTCTATTCCCTGTTTCTAAGTGCACAGTTATCCTAGGGACAGTTTGATCTATTATACTAACAGAGCTCTTCTGTGCATTTGTAAATACATATGTGTATTTTTTATCTCCAAACAAAAGTTATCACATTTTGTACATGCTACAATCATCTTACATTTGTGGCTTATTAGGTATTTGAGAAATTTTTATTCATCCCAAACGTGTAAATTCACATGTAACACAGGGATGGAGCATTACAGTGGTGCCTGTGCTTAAAATCAAGCAGCCGAGTCTTTGACATAAACATCAAGGCCCCTTCCTAGGCAGAGGTTACTGAAAGTTAATGTATAGTTATCACTTTTGTGAGTAGTTCCAATGGCCAGTTACATAAAGTCAGGCTTTTAAAATGTAAACAATATCATGTATGATCCCACTGCTTGAGCTTTCTATTTCGTATCTATCATATGTAAGAAAAATTCTGTTAGCCCTTTCATGTGTTTCTTTGTGGGAAAAGTGAAGGGGGCCATCAAGTACGAATTTTGTACTGTGTGGGTTAAGTGGGTTAGGATATGGAAATCACTAGGAACTGTGTCTTGCATAGAAGCACTCCATAAAAATTAGCAATTATTATACTATCATTCTAGCTTCTTCCAGGCATTGCCAAAATTGTCTCTGTAGAAAAGCATTTATATCATACTATGTTATTAAGCTATTTTTAAATTTTTAAATAAGCGTATGTTAGCCAAGAATGGTGTTATGCAGAGTTGGGAGAGGGATCCTCTGCCTCATTACCATGTCATAAGATCTAGAATAATTCCTGATTGGATGAGACAGAAGAAAAAATTCAGGCAACATTTGTAATGATGAAGTTTTGTGTTTGTTCAATCTGTTCCCTGTTTGATTTGGAAAATTGTCAAGTTAGGAGCATGCATTATGGAATTTGCTCAATAGTTTTCTTTTCATCATCAAATATAGCAAGACTAAAAGTCTAGGCCCCTTATTTGCCTCAAGTTTCTTTTCAAGGGAAATGCGACTTAAAGTCATCTGAGGTTTGGCCACCTTGGTAGAACATCAGTGCCCCCTTTTTTGGGGGGTGAAGGTTGCATTTGAGAATCCTTAAAACATAGACTGGCTCTAAAGAAAGTTGTGTCCTGAAACATGCTTGGAGAGTCATTGCTGCATGCTCAGTAGGAGTGGAGAGACCTTTGTCAAGCAGTGTGCCTGAGTAATGGCCTAGTTTGTTGGAAGCAGAACAAGACAACTGAAGCAAACCTTCTGTCAAGTGTTGACATTCTGTCTGATATTTTGAAGCAGGTGTTGGGTTGGCATGATTTGGTACCTGTGTCATTTCCCTTCAGCTTACACCTGGATGACACAAGTGGAAAGAGTTGAAACATGGGAAGTGGCATTGGTCTTGTCAGAGAAGATCTTGTATGTCAAAGAGGCTCTGAAATCAATACAAGGTTCCCCCACATATTGTTGCCATATTTATGTAGCTGACCCACCTACTATCCTGTGCACACAGTGAGGCCTCTGTTTGTCTTTGCTCCTGCTTCCATGCAATGGTGGATAAAAGACCAATGGCAGAAACTAACAGGATGTCAGAAATGACAAGCCTTGCCAGATGAAAATCAAATTCATATTTCAGCCTCTTTGTCAAGGTTTTTAACAGTAGCCTTTTCAGAATACTTGTTTTTGAACAGAATTTGCTCTTTGAAATTTTGCATAATTTAGCTTTATTTGATCTTTCATCAAGTTTATGTTAATTTCTGCATAAAAAAAGAAGAAATAAATTTGTGAATATGCACACAGTCAGGCACACATACACACACATACATGTATACATGCTCTTATGATTTATATATGTGGTGTCCCCCAAAATCTCATGTGTGACAATGGAAAAACATTTAGAGGGGAAATCATTGGGTTATAAGAATTTAAATCTGATCAATGCCTTAATTCACTGATAGGGATTAACTGGGTGATAACTGTAGGCAGGTGGGGTGTAGCTGAAGGAGCTGGGTCAATGAGGGCCTGCCCTTGGGTGTATAATTTGTTCTGTTGAAGAGCCCCCCTCCCCTGGGCTTTCTGGTCCTGAGCTTCTTTCCTCTATCATACTCTTATGGTGTTTTTTTTTGGGGGATGAGGTACCAGGGATTAAACACAGGGACACTTGACCACGGAGCCACCTCCCCAGTCCCTTCTATCACACTCTTCTGCCGTGATGTTCTGCCTCACCTCAGGCCCAGAGTAATGAAGCCAGATGTCTGTGGAATGAGAACTCTGAAACAGCCCCAAATAAACTCTTTTCTAAAATTGTTCTTGTCATGTCTTTTGGTCACAGCAGCAAAAACAGCTGACTAAAACACATACCCATATATAAACATATTATGTGTATGTAAGATAAGTTATTTTCTAGTGCAATAAAGCAAATCATATATACAAAAGTTAGCCCGTGTCTATCGAGGTGTGTTGTATCTAGTGAGGTAGGTGGGTCTGCAGCTTGGGCTGATGGAGGAGCTTAACCCACAAAAGGTTATGCATTACTGTTTCTTGCAGATTGTCATCTAGTTGGTGAGAGAAGCCATGGTCTAAATAACTGTAATGGAAGGTGTTGAAATTGACAAAGCATCACTGGAGAGAAGACACATGGCTGTAGCTGTGCACAGGAGCATGAGATGACTTCTAGCTGGCACTGGCCTCTGTGCCACAGTGCTACTATAAACTCAGTGCATCAAACTGCACTGGTCATATTCTCCCTTCTCCTTCCCTGGGGGACACTTTGGGCAGACAAGTGAAGTTGTCCAGACTCTTGTCTTTGGAGCCCAGAGTTTGTGCAGACTTCATCCTCTGCCAGGCTGGTTGCAGCAGGAAAGAGGCAGAGTTAGTATGCAGAGTGGATGAATTCCATTTCTGGAAGATATGCAGATTGTGAAGGGATGGGTGCGTGATTATGATTGTGAATAAAAACAGAGTGGGTGTAGGCCGCCTGATTTCCAATCTGGCAGGGTGTTTAGTCCCATCAAGCCAGGAAAGTCATTAGCTGAAAATCATGATATTTGGTCACACACCATGGCAGTGAATTAGTAAGTTCTAGGAGACTCACCCTGTAACAACCATGGAAAACAAACCTTTATCTGCTAATATTGGACCATTTTACTACCAGAGAAGTATCAGCTTATATTTTTGATGAGAACTAGAAATCATATATGTTCAGAAATAGAATTTATGTGTAAACCATGGAAGTCGGAATCACTTTTTGTGGATATATGTGAGGTGCTGGTCTGCTAAGTGATCCTTCTAGACAACAGTGTTGTTGGAAACAAAATATCTGTTAGGTATTTGTTACTCTGATGGAAATGAAGACAGCTTATTCTTACACCTAAACTTTGTCCACATAAAGAGACTGAACTCTGAACATTTGCCAAGACTACATTCAAAGCTGTCTCCGTGCATTTAAAATGATAAATATGCATCAATATTTCATGATCCGGGGGCTTAGTAGCAATTTTGTAAAGTATATGACAAAAGCCACAAATGGTCTCTTCCTTCTTTTAAAGCAACCAGGAAAACTATTTAAAGCAGTGCTGTTTTGAATCCAAGGTCTAGCATTTTTTAGCTCAACTGACATTAAGAATTACAGTTGTCAATATGTACTAAATTTGGGGGCTATTTAAAGATCTCCCTGGAAAACGTGTTGTGAATATATTATGCTTTAGCCCTCAAATGCAAATGTCTATTAGCAGGGAACATTCTAAAGGGTGTATCTATTTTTTTTCCTTTGGTTTAAAACATTTCTCTGAATAGTAGAATATTCTTATTGTAGCATATGACATTTTGATTTGTATTTGTCTTGCTTCAGTAGCTTTCTTTGTATTTATTTTAGCTTGGTGACTTTAGAAGTGGGAAGAGCTTTAACATGTGTCCCCTTTCTCCATTATGATACTTGGCATTGCTCAGAAGTCAAGTTGTGATTATATTAATTGCCTTCATTATTTATAAAGTCAATGTCCTACTTTAACATTTATTAAAAATAAGCAGCTCAATTTTAAAACATAGGCTTCCTGAGATTTTTTTTAATCTTGAAATTTTATATAGTATAAATGTGTGCATGTGTATGAACATTAGAATATATGGGAATTAACATATTTCTTAAATCAGATAATTTGTCTACTATTATATAGTTTCTGATTTTTCTGAATTTGGGGGGTTAGTATAAAATTGGTGTGAAACTTCTGCCCTGCATTGTGATTTTTCAAACGGGCACTTTACATATACTTTGTTAACATTTGAAGAAAGTGTCACCCCCACTTTTATATATGCTCCAAGAGTTTAGGGGTCATCCATCTGTCCTCTGACAGCCTCATCAGCATCTCCATCTCTCTTCACAGTTACAATTCCAGCATCTAAGAGGTGCTCAATAATTTATTGAATGAATATGTTTTCAAATGACTTTAGAACTTGCTTGAATACATATTTATACTTTGTAAATGTAACTGGCATGCCTCTCGCCTTAGATACACTATTGCAAGCTGTTCCTTCCTTTTGCTTTCTTATATACTTCCCCAAAGTAATTTTTAAATGGTCTCTGGATCCCATGAGGTAGCTTATTCTTTTGGCTCCGGTGTGAGAACTTCCCATTCATTGTAGGTCCAGGATACAGATTAAAATCTCCTATGTTGACTTATTCCTTATTTCTAGGAATAAAAATGGCATGGCATGAATTCTTACTATGAACAAGGATGTATGAAACATTAAGTGAACTGTGGTCCCATCGTCAGAGATTTGTCAGTCTAATTATTTGTTTCTTATTCTGAGAGTTTATTCCATTTTACTTACTATTACTTTATGAGAATGTTGACCACATATTTTATTTTCTGTATGATATAGAGGAAAATGTCATTTGTTTACTTGATGATCATAGTGATGGTGGTAGTGATGGTGGTGATGGTGATGATGATTTGGATGGTGTTGATGATGGTGATGATGATTGTGGTGATGGTGATAATGATAGTGATCATGGTGGTGATGATGATGATGAAGATAATGATTTAAGAGCAATGTAACTCCAGGATTCTTTATATAATTGTCTCTTTTCCCCTGAAATCCCCAACTGCCTATTTTTTTTAATGTTTATTACTTTGCTGTCACTAAATTCTTTCAGAAAGAAAGTAATAAGATTTATTACTTTGTGATAATATTATTTAGTGACAGTTTAGTTTGTAAACTGGTTAGCTATACCTTTTTCAAGGCAGGAAATACCAGTTCAGTGCATATTCTTTTCAATACTTTCCAGTGGTTGAGTCTCATCTATTGTCCCCAGAATTTTATGTGTTTCTATCATTTCCGAATTTCTCATGGATCTTTAATATATCATGTATCTTATCAATGTATCTCATGTTTCTCAAGGGTTTTGTGATTAGTTGACTTTATGTTTTATTTGGCAATTAAAAGGAAACTTTTGATTGTTTTATCTGTCATCCATCCTAATTTCTTTTAAAAAAAATTTTTAGTTGTAGATGGACACCATACCTTTATTTTAATATATATTTGTATGGTGGTGCTGAGTAGTGCTCACACATGGTAGGCAAGTGCTCTACCACCAAGCCAGAACCCCAGCCCCCACTCTCCTCATTTCTAACTACAGTTACCTTATATGCATGACTAGAAAGGGATTATGGATGGCAGTTGTAGCTTCAATCTGATCTACAATGACTTTAATTATCATTTGGATTCATACTAGAAAATAGTCATGGACACAAGATATTTCACTGACTGAGCAGAAGTAAAGGAATGAGAATCTGAGAATCTTTATCCAAGTGGGGGGAATCACACACAGGAGACACTTGAGTGATTGGCTGATTATATACTTTAATTTATTTAAGTATATAAACTTGACTATCCTGGTTAAAAAGAAATAATCAATGATTTTAGCCATCACTCACTGGGACCTGATGTTATTGAAGATGGCTTTTTAAAGTCTCATTTTCATATGAACAGTGTAGCAGGGACTCCATGTGCTGCTCCTCTCATATCTTCTTGCCTCAGTTACTTCATTGCATATACCTAGTCCAGCACTGAGCACGGCCATTTCTTTTGCTGGCATCTGGAAATATTTGCTGTCCCTATAAGAGGTCAGAGGGTTGGGTAATTAACAATTCTGATGGCAGTGATGTATAAATACCTCTGTTCCCTTGCCACTTGGCAACAGTACTCTTGGTAAACTCTGACAAGTGTGTTCTACATGGGCTGGACTTCCAGGACCTCACTAGTGGGAATACACTCTAGTCACCCACAGCGCAAGGTGGCTTCATCTTTCTTCCATCTTCCTTTCTGTGTTTCACTCCTCCATTCCCAAATTGTTAAATCCTTTACTTCCTAAGTAAACAACTTGCACTTGAATTTATTTTTGTAGTGTTTGTGTTAGGGCATCTCAATTCAAGATACCTGTAATTTGTAGTCATGGGGTAGTGAGAGACAGTTAAAGATCTCAGTTTACAAATTACAGTTCTAATAAGAGACACTCTCTGTTGTATTTCTACTCAGCCCAGGTTCCCACATAACCAGTGCTTGTTATGCCTAATTTCTGGCATCCTGGCTGCAATACCCCTCTAATTTCCCTCTCAAGACCATATAGTACATTGCACTGCACAAGAAGAAAACTAAGGCGAGAGTGACTGATTTAATGCATTGAGTACACAATGCAAGTCACAATATTTTTACTCTTGATATTATTGGGAACACATTTAACATCTGATTGAGAATCCCACATGTAAGAAACCAGCTATGGAGAGACCCTGTTTGAAGGAACCTGAGATTTTTTTCTTTCTTTTTTTTTTCGTTTTGGCTCAGTGACAACCAAATAGCTCAGTCAGTAATAGCTGCTGACTCAGAGAGTGGTACTTTGCTTGCTTAAGTGGCAGACTTTAATGTCCTTAATTTCCCTGCATGGAACCAGCTGAGTTTCAGCACTGGAGAGCAGAAGGTCTGGTTTTGGGTGTGTGTATTTGGCTGACATGGTCATTAACCATGCATCTTAACGAGTTTCAAGGGGACACTGAAAATGACACAGGCCTTTTCATGTGATTACTTCATTTTAACCAGGATAGTCAAGTTTATGAAAATTCAAGAAAGCAAAAGAAAACAGAAAAGGTTTCATTTGCAAGTCTTAGATGGAATAATTTCTACCATTAGCATATTTTTATCTATTTAATGCAGCATATATAATTGGGAGCTTTCTGTGGTTGTCTCTGAAAAACATAGTCTTAAGATGGACATTGATAATGCTGTTAATAATTTGTGTGCCTTATTAGGAATTCATAAACTCATGAAAAGCCTTGTTTCAAGATATCTGCTTATTTGATTCTTTTAGTTTTACTAAAATGTGTTCATTAGAGAAAATGAGAAAAATTTGAATTTCAGATTAATATTTTATTTGTAGCAATTATTATCAAGCAATTGTTTTAATATTTAATAGATTAATAGTTAATATTTTAGTATTGGCAAAATTTTCTTTCTATGACGCTGTTTCCAACTGCCAATCAATTACGTAAACCACTTTTTAAGTATCTACATTTCAAGCATCCTCTACTTCATATCAAAAAAGATTTGTTTTATCTGAGGATTTTGAGTGCCTATGAATGATGTGGTTTAAAGCAAAGAAGAAAATCCCTTTTTTTGAAGGAGCTGGTTTTTAAAAGTCTAACTTCTTTGTACATATATTTTACAGATTAAAGGATTTACCTGAAGACAAAGCCTTCCATTCATCAGAGACTGGACAAGAGTTACTCTTGCTTTTGGCAATTAAAGATGATGTTGTCATGGAAACAGCTGCTCCTGCTTTCATTCATTGGCTGCTTAGGAGGGAACAATAAGCTCTCTTTCCTGAGTTGGGGTTGTAATTATTCTCCTGTTATCTGCCTAAACAATTTTAAATCTTAAAGTTAAATTCCACAAAGTGAAGAAAAGAAAAACAAATCTTTTTTTTTTTTTTTTTGTCTAGAAAGAAAATTTAAAATCCTTTCTGTGATAATTGGGTTATCACTGCCCTTCTCCTTAATTTCAGCAAGAAGGCTTATTCCCATACCAAATGCAATGATAGTTGATAACAGGGATATGTCAAATTCTACTTGGTATTATGAACATGACCACTAAAATTTGAAAATTTTAATTTATGTTTGTTATTTTTTATTTTCAAAAGGAACATACAATGTAAGCTCCACTGTATAAGGGAGAATTTCAGTTTTAAAGTGTGCTAGTATTTACATTTCAAATCTTAGAAATAGTGCTGTTTCTCTTACAGCACATAATGAAGATATCTAATTTTCTTCTTTAATTTTTGGAAAATTTGAAATTTCCAAGAAAGTACAAGGAATAAGAAAAGCATACAAAAGCAAAAGCAACTACTATAAATCATTTTATGCATTCCTTCTGCTTTTCTTCATTTTATTCTGTTATGCGGAGTGACTGGGTAAGGGAATGGTTGTTTAAAAAATAATAGTGTGTATATATATATTTGGGTCATTTGAAAGTAACTTATAGAAAGTATCTCTCACCCCTAAAAAAAACAGCACTCATTTATAAGATCAATTTTCCACATAAGCACAATTTCTTTATGGTACGTAAGGAAACAAAAACCCTCCTGCCAGTTTTCCCTTTCTTTCTAAGAGGAGGAAATGGGTGACAAGTGGGCGAAAGGGAATTTTCAGGTAAACACATGGCATTTCCATACAGGAATGCTCCAGTAGAATTCTGAGCTCTGTCAAAATTCACACTTTCTTCTAATATTTAAATTTTAGTAATGGCAAAGAGTTACAATCAATCATGAACTTCAGGTTCAACCTTCTAACTTTAAAAATAAATGCTTTTACAGTTCTTGCAGGTTTTCACTGAGCTGCCTCCATTGGGTTTCTAAAACAAATTCTTTGATGCTTATCTAGGACTAGGGAAAAAAAGGAGAAATTATTTAATTACTCTATCTTTTCAGCTGAGCTTTGGAGAAGCTATATCTATATCTATCTATCTATCTATCTATATAAAATATAGGTACCCAAAACTAAAAAAAAATATTAAATTCTTGAATTATTTTCTTTGTTTACAAAGTTTTGAATTTGTTTCTGTTTTAGCAGAGAGCCAAATATGATAATATACTGTCCCAATAATTTTTTTGTGTGTGTGATGCTGGGGATTGAACCCAGGACTTTGTGCCTGCAAAGCAAGCACTCTACCAACTGAGCTGTACCTCCAGCCCCAGCAATATTATTCTTTATGATACATTGTTTATGGAAGCAAACTTGATATTTCCCAATATGCTGAAAAGAAGAAATTCTATGAAAATGGCATACAATGTGGAGAAAGAGAATGAGACCAGATTTTCAAATGTTAAAGATTTTTAGTTGTAATTTTATACCTTGTGCAAATTGTAGTGTTTCATCAATTTTGAGAAATGCTTCACAGATTTATGGAGAAATTGTAAGAAAAAACAGTGTCCGTGATACTAAAATGTGAAGGTGTCATTAAACTATCTCTAGTTATGGTGATAAAAATCCTTTAAAAGTTTATAAAGGATAATTGGATTAGTTTATGTACAACAGTATGTCACTTAGGGAAGTGCCAGTCTGCATAATGATATTATGGAGAAGAATTTAGCCCTTTTGACCAATTTTTTAAAAAGTGTATTGATTGCATACTGTGCCTTATATATGGAATGTTCTTTCTCTTTCTGGATCAGTATAAAATTTAGAATAAAATCTGGCTTCTGAATGTGATATTTTATAAACAAATATTGGACTATTTTATGTCATTGAAGGTAAAATCTGTTCATGGTTTAGGCCATATCCTGTAATTTTAGATATGAACCAAAGCAAATCAGATACATCATATAAATTCAGTTAGCAGTGCTTAGCAAAAGATATGTACTCAATCAGTGAAACCAAATGCTTGATCATTTCTGTTTTCTCAGATTTAAGGTTTTTCATGCCCATTATTTTGTGTATTTTTCATTCTATTTCCTTTGTTGTTTTGTCTTTCATATTTCCCCTGTAATAAAGAGGAAAATAATAATTCCCGGCCAAGAATTTGTCTTGTAATGCATTTGACTATCTTTTGGCTCAAAAAGGCTAGGTTTACTAAGCAACTTACAGAGACCCTGTCTCAAAATAGAAAATGAAAATGGTCTAGGGATGTGGCTCAGTGGCTAAGCAACCCTGAGTTCAATCCCAGTACCCAAACCAAACCAAACCAAACAAAACCAAACAAAAATGCTAAATTTTGTACATGCAGGACTAGCATTTAGTGTATTGAGCACAGCATATGTCTCTACTGTTTTAAAAATTGAGTCAAAGAGCCAAATTCTACTCCAAAATTATTTTGGAGATTGCCAATTCTCTTAAGTAATGCACTACTTACAATTTGTCATATATAAAACACTCTAATTCTCCTTTATAAATCCTTAAACCTTTTTATGTTAAATAATTATTAAGTATCTGTCAGGCATTGTTTTCAGAACAGAAAATGAATGGTGACCTTTGTCCCTGTGGGATTTTTATTCTGTCACATTGGGGTTGACAGTGGCATTAAGCTAGAAGACCCCAGTGCTATGGGAGTGGGGAGAAGAATGGGATGGGAATGTGGAGTCTTGGGAGGTGGTTATGGCTTTAAATAAGGTCATTAGGGTGGGATTTATTGTTACAGACCCCAGACCTGTGGAGAATCAGAGGCAGCTCAAAGGCCCCCTTCACCCTGGGTTCTTGCATTTGGGCCAGAAAGATTTCAGACACGTCCCACCCAATAACAGGGCATGAGTGTACTAGAAAGGATAAGAAGAAAGAGGAAAGGGGTCATTCTCAAGGAGGAATGAGTCCTCTTAGATAGATGAGGGAGCAGAGCGAGAGTGCTTCCCCTCACCCTCCAGTTTTACTGGGGGTCCCAGGAAAGTTTCTAGAGTCCTGTTCAAGTCCACCTTCTGCTTCTTCACTGAAAGCATAGGACCTGTGTAGACCTCCTCCAGGAGAGGATGGTGTGGTGCTCACAGAGGAAATTGTTTTTGCTTTAATTTCCTGCCCCCTTAATTGGTTAATTACCCTTTGGATAGCCTTCAGCAACCTTTCTTTGCAAGAGTGTTGCTATAGTTGCCAGGGTGGTTGGGGCTTTGGGAATTTGAGTGCTGAGGGAGGGTGCAGGCTACCTGGTAGGTGTGATGTGATCTTAAAACAAAGGCTTTTCTCCAGGGAAGTAACTATGGCTGGGGGAGGTTTTGACATACCAAGCCCCCATCTTCCACACGCTGACCTAACAGAAAAGGCTCCCTGTGGCTTTCAGTCACCATTTATTGTCCTTTCATGCTCACCCTTTTATGGCTGGCTAGCTACCTAATATTCATTAAAAGGTGATATTTGAGCAAAGCATTTGAACAAAGATTGACAGGTGAAGAAGTTGACCCTGTGGATATCTAGGAATGAACACAAGGCAGATTCCAAGGTTCTAGCATGTGACATGCTAAACGTTCCGCAAAGACAGGAAGGCTGCCATGGTTTAACTCAGATTGGATGCGAAAGAGCCAAGAGGAAAGGTAGAAATGGACACCGCAAAAATACAGAAGATGGCAAACCAATGAATATGTTTTGAACTTGCACTCTGCCTTCTTCTAGGAGCTATAGTGTGGTTTGAGCATAGAGGTGATAAGATTTGACCTATGCATTTTCAGGTAAATGGATGGAGTTGGAGAATATCATGCTAAGTGATGTGAGTCAATCCCAAGAAACCAAAGGCTGAATGTTCTTTCTGATAAGTGGATGTGGATCCATAATGGAGGGTGGGAATGGGAATAATGGAGAAACTTTGGGCAAAGGGGAGGCAGGGGAAGAGGCATGGGGACAGGAAAGATAGTGGAATGAGATGGACATCATTCCTCTAAGTACACATATAACTGCACATGTGGTGCAACTCTACATCATGTACAACCAGAGAAATGAAAAGTTGTACTCCATTTGTGTACAATGAATTGAAATGCATCATGCTGTCATGTTTAACTATTTAGAACAAATAAATAAAAAAGGATTTGACCTATGGCAAGGTGTTACTGGCTGCCATGTTGCAGATCGATTGTAGAAGGGCGTGTGAGCCAACAGAGATTCTAGATGGAGATTGTCACTAAAATCAGGTAATTGGTGCTGGTGGCAGAGTCCAGGGTGGTAGCAGAGTTGGTGGTCAAAGTTTGAAGGCCAAACTCTGAGCACTTTTGGTGAAGCAGTGTGGCGTGTGAGAGGAAGGGAGGGGTGGAGGAGGACTGCAAGACTCTATGTCAATCTGTGTTTAGAGTTAGTCACCTCTGTCCATTTGTAGGAGCGTGCATAAGAGTGCTTTCCAAAGTAAAGATCACTACCCAATAGTAGGTTAAAAAAAAAGTCAATTTAGTGGATCAAGACCAATATTTCTTAAAATTAATTTATTTATATATATATATATATATATATATATATATATATATATATATATATATATAATAGATGGACACAAAAATTCTTTCTTTCTTTCTTTCTTTCTTTCTTTCTTTCTTTCTTTCTTTCTTTCTTTATTGAGTTACTTACTTATTTATGTGGGGCTGAGGATCAAATCCACATAAATGTGCTAGGCAAGTGCTCTACCTCTGAGCTACAACCCTAGCCCAAGACCAGTATTTTTATTGTAATAGATAAACTAGAATTAAACAAAGTTGAATTAAAATTTATTTGAGTCCACTGCTATCTTAGTAGTATAAATACTGTCTCTACTGAGCACGTCTGGGCATTTGGGCTATAGAAGTGAACAAAACAAACAACATCCTAGACTTCTGGAGCTCATGCTTTAGTACTTTTGCATGGCCTCTTGATGTTACATGTATTTCTTACTGAGTTGCTGTCAAGAATTTTGAGAGTTCAGAGACCTAGGTAGACAGCAGAGAGAGAATAGAGAGCTCTCCAGGATCCTGGTAAGATGACAGAAAAGGAAGGATCTCTGCTGACACAGAACACAGCAATGACACCAAAAAGACTCGATTATGGCATGAATGAAGGGAAGCTCACTTACTGTGTGCCAGCCACTGTGAAAAAAGCATCTCTTAGGCCATGCACTCTCCTCCCAGCAACTCCAGAGGCTGAGGCAGGAGGACTGCAAGCTCAAGGCCAGCCTCAGCTATATAGTAAGGCGCCCTGCAACTAATAAAGACCCTCTCTCAAAATAAAAACTGAAAAGGATTGGGGATGTAGCTCAGTGGTAGAGCACCCCTCTGTTCAATCCACACTGCCATAAAAATAAATAGATAAATGGTAATTAACTAGAAAGTGCATTACTTGTTTTCTGTTTTAGGAAGCCATCTCTAAGAGTTTAAGGAATCTTCCCAGTCAGTTTGCTTGGCTCACTCCTTGTATTTATCTCTGAAATCAAGGTACTCTTCCTCAGTTAAGTTGTGGTTGCTTCTTGAATAGTTACTTTTGCAAAATAAAGTCATGGGTTTAAGCCACAGGCTAAGTAAGTTTCATCAAGGAACCAAGGACAATTTTGTTTTACTACTTAATTAGCTACGAGTTAATTACTTAACTGTATTAGATCCTCTAGATGTTTTCTATCTAACATGAGACCCACCAGCTGCACATGGTTATTAAGGATATAAAATGTGGTGTTCTAGAGTTCCACATTCTCTAAGGGTAAAATGTACATGGTATATCAAATGCTTACCCAAAAAAGAAGAGAATTTAAATTATTACAACCTTTGTATAGATTCAGTGTTGAAACAACAATATTTTAGATATATTAGGTTAAATTAAAATGTTGTATGCAACAAAATAAAATTATTCCCCCATCTCTCACAAGCAATGGAAATCTTGAAAATGTTTACACACTGCAGGGAGGAACAAGGCCAAGCAAGAGACTCTCCAGAGCAGAGGCCACTGGTAAAAACAGGAGATGGAATACTACTTGAAGCTGCAGGAAGTGACTTTAACAGGAGTGTGACTTCCTGCAACTCTGTGTGCCAAGATGAAAAAGGACCATTCTCAGCAGGTCAGCTTCATTCCTGGGACCTGGTAAGATGTCTTCCCAGAAAGGTGGGCAGGCTGGAGTTGGGATGGGGAGGCACAGAGAGAAGATGACTGGAAACCAGTGCAGACAGTGCAACATTAGTGGCTAAAGACTCAATTGGACCTGTGATGATTCAGACATGAGACTTCAGTGGTAATAATGGAAGCATCTACTTTTATAATAAATTCTTCTTGAAAATTGGCTTATAAATGACATTTTGACAAATTCTTCCTCTTTCATCCAGAAAGACAAATCAGAAAGTTGTGTGCTCATTATGCCTGTGACTGGTCAATAACAACAAGTAAGGTGAAAGAGCTCTATCTACAGAGGAGACAGGCCATGCATAGGCATGCTTCAAGGAGGCACTGTGAAGGCTGGGCTATAAGAACAAAGAGGAGGTTGTGTGTGACTGCCTCAGAGTCTCTAAAATATTGATAATTGTGTTATTCCACTTTCCCTCACTGTAATAAATATGTGAGCTAATCAGCTTATGAAGAGAAAGGGTTTCTTTGGGCCAACAGTTCGAGAGATGTCAATCCACAATGGGTTGGTGCTATTGCTTTGAGACTCTGGTGGGGCATCCCATCATGTTGGGAAGTTGTGGCAAAGCAGTGCTGCTCCCATTATCAGCCAGGAAGTAAAAGGTGTTGAGGTAACAGCTAGGGTCCCACACTTCTCTTAAAGGGCACACCCCAGGGGCCTCATGACCTCCCAATATGTTCTCAAAGATTCTACCTCCTCCCAGTAGCACCAGCCAGTTGACAAGGCCTCAGTAAATTTGCCTTGGAGGATCTGTCAATACCCAAATTATAGCAAGGAAAGACACTTAAAGGATCCATGAAATGGACAAGCACGGCTGTTTCTCATTCCCATCATGGTCTCAAGTTCATTGGCTCTGTGATCTTTCCACCCAAGCTGACCCAGGAATCCATGCTGGTTCTTTCTGGCACTGCAGCCACCTGTGGTGCACAGCTATAGTGCTCCACAGAAGGGAGAAACTGAAGGAGCTTTCACCAGGCCTGAAAATGAAGGAGATGATCCATCCAATCTACTCTGAGGGCTCAATCACATGCATCCAGCCCAACTTCAAAGGGAGCTGTGCCAGGAAGAGATGGCAGGACTCGAGAGCACCTACCCAGCTGTCCACCTTGATCCTATACATCATCCCTCAATATCTATCTATCCACCCACCCAGCCCGACATGCACACACTCACAGAAATACATGTCTTCAAAAAGAATAGTACACCTACAACATATTTTACAATTATACCTACAAATACTATGCTAGTGCCTTGTCCATTATATAACAAAGTTTCTGTTTACCAACTAGAGGGTGAACAAGATTATTTTCTGTTGAGCTTGATTCTTGTGAAGGGGCAGTTTCTGTTACAAGTGAATATACCTAGAATAGTGCAAAAGCATGAGATATTCAGTATTCATATTAATGATTACATATTTAGATTTATGGAGGTTGATACACAGATCACATGAGAATTGATTTCGTTGTTTAGAAGTTAAACAGCTTGTGTGAGTGTGTGTGAGTGTGTGTGTGTGTGTGTGTGTGTGTGTGTGTGTTTGTGTGGTCAGTGTTGCTTTAGAGTTCTCTCAAGTGGGCCTGTGATTAACCCATGTCCTTCTTCATTTGAAGAAAGAATTAGTTTTGGAGCATGTAGGGTTGGGGGGGCTCAGTGATAGAGCACTCATCTAGCATGTGCAGGGTTCTCAATTCGATCCTCAGTACCACATAAAAATATATAATATAGAAGTATTGTGTGCAAAGAAAAAAAGATACAATAAACAAAAAGACTTGGAGCGTGTGCCTTTTGTAATTTATTTATCTTGGTCTTTATAATGTTTTGGATGATGTACTCCTCAACATATGTTGACCTTGGACTTTAGAATATGATGTTCATGGTCTTTGCAGTTGTAGTTCATTTAGGATTATAAGGTGAATCATCACAATTAAGAATGTACCGTAAATCAAAGTTTAGTAATCTTCCAAATAAAGAGGAGAACCCAGAGAGACAGAGAGACCAGGTCAAGACAGAGCAGGCCCTGGAGTGAGCAGCACCAGCTGAGGACAACCAGCCAAAGCAGAGACCAGGAGAGATGAAGAATCCACCGATAATCTCAGTCTCTAAGGAGCAGAAGGTTGGCAGGCACCAGGCCCTCACATGAGAAAAACCAGGAGAGATAGAAGCATGTGGCAGCCAGTCTTTCCCAGGAGAAAAAAAATTCTGTCTTTTTTGATCTATTGGTGATTTTAAAAACAATTTTATGCTGTATATAAAGTTATACAGCCACATATCAGAATAGATGAAAAATAAATGGGAAGAAAAAGTTCAGGTAGTCCCACATCCTAACACATGGTGCAGTTCCTCCTCCTTCCAGATCTTCTCCTCATCTCTAAGTTCTGCATGGTACTTGCCACTTTCCCCCTTTCTCTTTGCTTGATTTTTTTAAGATTCTAATTTGTGGAGGTACGAAGGAGGTATACCTAGTATCAAGTGGAATGGAACCTGCCCACCAGCCAAAGGGCCTACTCTTCCAGCCCTGCTCGCCCACCTTAGTCTCACACTGTACCAGAAACTCAGCCATGTTCTTTGTTAGTGTTTCTTATAATTGCTTCCAGAACTCTTAATGACATGTTCATGAAAATTTATTTTTATTATGAATTATTCAAAACACATCAGAAGTTACAAATTATGGTATAACAACCACCCAGCTATACAGAATTCTAAAATTCTGTACATGGATTTAGTTTTTAAGTAAAAAGTTTGCAGATAAATCTGAGCCCTGCCCTCCACCTCACGAACCCGACCCCAGTTATCTTACTGTGTTCATCATTCCCTGCCCTGCAGAATCCCTTCACCTTCTAAAATAATATGAGGACCCCCAAGTAATTTCTTGTGAGTGGAAAATAACTATCAATATTTGCAGTGAAACAAAGATTGGGAAATTTTAGAAATATTTCTTAATATTTTAAAGTTATTTTAAACTCATTGCATATTATAATAATTATTTTATGAAAAATGAATGTATTTTTAAGAGTAAATGAATAAGGATGCAGGTTCCATTTTTTTTTTTTAAGTTTCTTTAATGTCTGGTTTGCTGGAATAGAGCTGACCTCATAGGTCAGCGATGCTACCAAAGTGCTGTGACCCTTGGAAAAGTGGCCATTGGAAAAGTGTCCCATGTTCATGTTTTCATCACTGATGTCTTTAGAGTAAAATTTCTGTATCATAATGCCTGAGTGAAGGCAACCCTCGTCCCAGCACTGTGAAATGGCTGCCCACAGGGCATAGAGTATGGGTGTCAAGCTGCAGCCAGATGGAGCCCACCCTATTAGTTTGGGCCTGAGGCACGAAGACCAGACTTAGCCCAGGGTGAATGCTGACTACAAACAGCACTACCTCCACAACTCCAGCCTTTACAATCCCACAACCTCAACTTCCTGCTTACCAACCAATAGTGAGGAAATAGTGAACCTAAAAGGAAATTCAGGCTTCAGTGTGGTGACAATCACATTAGTACTTTTCCAAACCCTGATTATCATGAGTGAAGACCAATATCATTGACCCAAGTGCTAGATAATCCCCTAGACTACCTTATTGGACTGAAAGCCTGCTGTTGGCCACCCTTTTGCTGTTGCAAGATTTCTGTTACTATTTTTTATAGACACCTATCTTCCAAGACATCCTTTGCATTTGTGTGAGAACAACCTGAAAATAAGTTGGTAGTGAATTTCTAGAGTCTGTTGCAATACTGGAGGCCCTCCCCAGACAGGGAGATGCAGCACAAAGCTGCAACACACTGCTCAGTGGTAGTGGAGAACTGGGTCTGGCCTGTTCTCTCAGAGGTGACAAGGGCAGGCATCCCCTGCTGTGGTTCATAGCTAACACTGAAACAGGCTTTCTTTGCTGCAGAGGCCTACAGTGTGCAAAATAGGTGTGGTGGAGTTATTCTCAAACTGGTCTCATAACTGTGCCTTGAGGGCTAGAAAGGAGTCCATGTCCCCCTGTGATATGCATGCAATGACTGCAGTCCTCTTCTGGAGGTGATTCTGACTTCCATCTTGAGTTCTCCTAACACATCCTTCCCAGAGCAAGACTCTTTTCTATATAATAAACTCATTCCTATAGACTGATAGACTTCATCATAAAAAAATATAGTGAAATAACAATAAAATGATGAAGTAAATGACCACATATGCGGTCTAGAAATTGCAATTACACCACACAGGGTGGTGTTCAGCTTACTGGCACCAGGCACTATTCTGCTCTGGAATGGGTATCAGTGGGGAGGACCTGGGGCTTCACAAAGTGTTTTTAGTAGTAATCTCAAGGGTATGGACCTACCATGGTCATTTTGGCAAGGGTTTTAAAAGCCCAGTGTGGAAAAGTCAACACAGCAAAAGCTAGTGGAGATCTTTATGTCCCTGCATGCTAGTCCAGGGCTTCCTCTTCAAACTTGTCTTAAAACTCAACACCACACACATATAAGGTAGCCACTCATTAGAGTTGTTGTTTGTACTGAAGCAACAATGACAGAAGCAACAAATATATAGCTAGAGTTTAAGAAGCTGAATTCACCAGTTCTGATTGTGAGCAGTCTATGAAGATGCAAATCACTGCAGCCTAGCTGGTTCATTTTAAGAGTTAGAAGCTAATAAAAGAGGGGATGCCTACAAAACCAGAGTTTTGAGGAGAAACTTCATTCACTGCTGCTGCTGACAGGTAGGGTCTCCAGAAGCTGCAGGCCTCTGCACTCAGGAAGTGCTGCAGCTCCTAATGGCAGGCCGTGCCCACCAGTGTTGCACTAGAACCCAGCAGCTTGCCTTCAATTTATTTTTTCTTATGTTATGAATTCAAAGAATGAAATTCTCAGACTAGTGTGATAAGAGTTCATTAAATAACAGGAACTACAACTCATGCCACGAAAGAGACGAACAGACAGTAGATTTTCTCTGCCTAGTGTGCTAGTCTAGGGGATCATAGAGCCCTATGGTCACTGCTAGTGTTCCAAACTTATTCTAATTAGGGCTTGGAAAATCAATAATGAAATTGGTTATTCCTGAATCTCACTCACACTTAGCTTTACTCTACTTTGCTCCCTGCTTTGGGTCATTAACTGAACATGCTCAGTGGGTGTCTGAAGTTATGGTACTGCTATAGAGTGTGCTTCTGTGGTAGGTGTCCCCCTGTGTACAATCCAGGTTTCAGCAGAGTGACAGAACAGCTTTCCCTGATATACCACAGCATTTGCCTGCCCTGCCTAAGGCCTGCTTGGCTATATAGCACTCTCCTCAGGGCTGCAAACCACAAGACCTCCACATCTGCATCTTGACAAGAACCAGTAGTATGACTGATTTGGCTCAGCAGCCAGGAATCCACATCATCTACAAGTTTCATCTTCGAAGGGTGCAGCCAGAAAACTCTGAATCTTCTCAACTACCATTTAGTGGCATATCATAGCTCTCAGTGCTGTGGCTTTGAACGTCTGCTATGCTCTCAACTGCTACATAAGCACTAGCAATTTACCACTAATGTCTTTCCAGGCTTGCCTCACACTTCCAAAGAATTAAATTAATGAGATAAGGAAGGCAAGAGTAAATGGAATAGAATGTAATTGAAGTGAAAATAAAATCAGACCTCCTATAGAGATAAAAACAGACCCAATAACATGTTATCATCTAAGCGTGCTAGGCGAGTGCTTTATATAGGACTTGGTGCAATGTTCTTTGTCAAAACGTATGCTAATCAGGGTTTGGAAAAATACAGATGCTATTGTAACAATGCTTGATCCTCAATTTTCATTCAGGTTTGCCCCACTCCCATTTTCTCGCTGTTGGTTGGCAACCAGGAGGTTGAGGTCCTGGGATTTTGAAGCCTGGGGTTTCTGGATAAAGCACTGTGTAGAGCAGGTATCCAAACTGGGCACAGCAGGGCTGCCTCAGCTCAGTGAATCTACATGCCCTGGCTTGCCTTGGTGCTGGCTCAGCCTACATCGGGCCCACACCAGTGTGGTGGACTCCGGATGGCAGCTCATGCTCATTGACCATGCACACTCCCCTGGGGGAAGTTGTTCTGCAAATATAGGATAATGGTTGAATTATACAGTGGCTCTCTCCTGAGATGCAGGCACAGGGAGGAGCTCAGAAGGAGCAGGAGCAAAGCACTGTGAAAGCACAGAACTCCAAGTAGGCTGCTTACCCTTGAGGGTTCATGAAGGCCCCCAGTGTGCCTGGGTCCTCAGGAAGGGTCCTGAAGCCTCTGAGGTGTCATACTTGACCCCCCCCCCGGCACCCAAACAAGCTTGCCTCTCCCAGAAATTGATGCCTGTGGTCTTCCATAGCTGAGACTTTCCTGGTCCCTGACTGGACCATGTTATTTGTGGACAAGCCTCAGACAGGTGGGGCCATGTTTGGATACCATGCCCTCTGCTTTTGTGGGATGGCTTCCTTCTCCCTGGGGCTGGCCTTGTGAGTCAGACAGGACTCAAGGTCACTCTACCATGGGCTCCTTCCTCCACTGCCTCCCACAGACATTGGCCCCAGTGGCCAAGACAAGATGAGGAGCCAGAGCAGGGTCTATGTGGCACATTGCCCTTCAGGCCTCAAGCCCACCCCTTTGCCCTGTCAACATTGACCTAACCTTCTTGGATCTGTGCATGGAGTTCAGCGTCCTCTTGTATGACATAAATCTTGCTGTGCCTCCAGAAGGCTCTTCATCATGGGGGCCTCTGAAGGATCCACCTGCGTCTGCCACCCAGGCAGCTACCCAGTACACTGCCAACAGGAAAGCACAGCACACAGGGAATCAACAAGGCTTTTGTATTACAGTGACCTTTGACTGATGCCTGTTTTCTGTGCACTAAGGAGAGAATTCAGGTGTAAGACCACCATGCAGGCCACATTGTAAAAATTTAAGTCTTATTTTCGATGTTTTGTCTTGTTTTCAGGTCTCATTACCTTGTTTTTGAACATGTAGTATGAGGCTGAAGCCATGTATTCTTGACCCATTTTAGTCCTCTCCTCCATTGTGAAATATAACAGAATGTTGGGTGTGTACATAATTTTTTTAAAATTAAGTTTTAGATAGTTTCCATGTGTGTTTTTATACCTGGCCTACAACTTGTAATGATCCTAGAACCCGAGGAACTGTGCATGTAAGTTTTGTGAAGATCTTCATTAGTCAGCATCTTTTTCCATTGTCTATATGGAAAGAATATGTATATTTTCTGAGTTTTTCTCAGAATGTGTAGCTGGCATTTTACTCATGTTGCTTCTTGACCAGTCAGTCAATCTTGTTAATTTCATTGCTAATAAGAACCATTAATGCTCTTCTTCACCATCTGGATTTGCATGGTTCCTATTGGAGATGTTTAGAACCAGATGGACCTGAGTCTTCCCACTCCATTTCCGGCTTGGGATCTGAGGAAATAGGTTCAGAGCGGCTACCTGTCTTCAGGTCACTACTGGAGAGGGTCTCTTGCTGAGTACACAGGGCATGGACTGGACACTTTCAGCATGTTTTCAAAGGTGTTGATACTCCCTCCTCTGTGTGTGAAGGGACCAGAGAGCAGGCACGGGAGGCTCCAAGCACCTGGAGAACCACTGTCCATTAATATGTTAGCAGCAGGCAAGCACCTGCCAGGTGCTAGCACTCAAAGAATACTTCCTGAGGAGATGTAGGCCAGGCACAATGTGCTTGGGACTCTGGAAAATGGAACAGCCAAAAGTCTCCACCACACAATGCATACTGATCTTAGAATGTTTTCAGATGGCACATACCCACCATGGCCCCAGAAAGATGATAGTTCCTGCTTCTCACCCTGCTGTGTTCTCCACACCTGGCCTAGATCCTGTAAGGATTCGAGAACCTGAGGAACTGTCTTCAAACTGCCAAATTTACATGCTTTTCATCTTTGCCATTCTGCCTACCTCAAGTGGGACCTTCATGGGACAGATGGAAATGTCCAGTTTAACACACTCTTCCTGATAGGGTCACAATAAATAACATGGTTAGTGATATTTGATGACATTCCTGATTATACAGGTTTTTGAGTGTGCAGAGTTTCATTGAGACCTTGATAGTGGAAAAGAAGATCCTTTAAACCATTAGAAACTACAACACTTTCTCGCAACTATATACCTCCTCACTGGCATGTAATTAATGGCTTTTCACCACATCCAGAATCATTGGCTATGGTCTAATTTATGGGAATCAAAAGACTCTATCTCCAATCAGCAAAATTACATTCCATTCCATAGGACCAGGCTGGGTGCCAGGATGGCCCACACAGTAAAGCGAATCAGAGTCTGGTGAGAGTGCAGATGCTAGATGGTGTATGGAGTTGCTTACGATAGTAGGTCTGAGTGGAAGAAGCTATCCTTAGAGTCATGTTCAGGCCTGTGGGGGATGACATTAACTCAGCCACAGGGCACTTATGTCAGCCTGAGCAGAAGCTTTCACTACCCCAGGATGTCTAGACTACCAAGGCAGTCTTAATGGTGACTATTTATTTTGTACTTTTTCCTGTCTTGTCAAACTATCTGTGTTCTGAGTTTGCATTTATTTATTTCTGAAGATCACACTTAATAATAAGAAACTTGCTGTGGCCATTACACTTCCTATGTATTTCTTTTCCTTTTTCTTTTAATTACAGAATGACAATGCCTATATCCGTAATAGAGGGGCTTAAGTAATCAACAAATATTCTGTGAACATCCACCAGACACTGATGGACATATGCTGTAACAAAACAAAGTCCTTGCTCTCATTTCTGGGGACAGAGGCCTAAGTAAGCATGCATGTAACAGGGTAGTGTTTTCTGCACTGCTTAGTAGTGTGAAGCCAGGTTAAGTGTATATTAGTCTATTTTGTGCCGCTGTAACAACGTGTAAACAGGCTGGATAATTTATAAAGAAAGTAAATTTAGTTGGCTAACAGTTTGGCGCTGGGAAGGCCAAGGCTAAGAGAGAAAAAAAGAATGAAGCCTGCACAGACAAGTAAGCTCTTAAAGATCACTTCTCCTAGAACTGTTGCCCAGAATGAGGTTTCCAGCACATGAACATGGAAGGACATAGTCAGACTTAGCAACAAGTCAGGAAGGGTGTGGAGAGAGGAACTCAACACTTTCTAGGGGTCTCTGATATGATGATAGATGACAACAGCAGAAACCTGAAGAAAGTTGTAGGAGGACTGTGGGTCCTAGGGAGGCAGTGTTGGAGGCAGGGGGTCCTGGGGGGCACAATCCCAAAGGCAGGGTTTCTGGCAGACACAGTGCTTGTGGCAGGGGGTTCTGTGGACAGAGTTTTAAAGGCAAGGGTTCTGGGGGTCACAGGGCTAGTAAGGGAATCTTGGAACCCTGTGCAGCTTCTGAGTGAGGTTGTGCATGAAGTGCTGGAGGAGCAAGGGGAGCCAGGGTAACAGGCAGGTGAGTCAGAGACAGCCCAGTGTGGGTGTGAGGAAGTGAGGGCCAGAACTTGCTGTGCTCCAGACATCTTGTGAGGACTCTGGTATGGTGGGGAGACATAGTTCCTGGGAGGCTCTGACTGAAGAGAGACATGAAGTAACAAGTTTTGAATGAACCACTTTGGTTGTTGAATGGAGCAGACGGTGGGAGAACCAGAGTTGGTCCTGGGGCAGTGAGGCCCTTGCAGCAATCCTGGGAGAGGTACTGTGGTGGCAGCAACAGAGGCAGAGTGTTTGTGGTGACAGTGGTCTCAGGTGTGCCTTGGCCTTTCCCACCATGGGGCATGCTTTCTTTGTAAAAGGGAGCATTAAGGCACAGTGCTTGGCTGGCTGCTTACTCAGTACATTCTGTCAGCCTTACCTGAGTGTGGGATCATAAGGGGCCTTTGGAGGACCAGGCTGGGTGCCAGGATGGCCGGCATGTAATCAGATGGTGGAACCTTGTGCCCACTCTTCGATCTCCAAAAAGAGAAGGAGGCAGGGAGTGATATTCACTTCTGCCAGTGAGTCACCATCCACACCCAAAAAATGGAATCTCCATTTGCCCCTAAAACCTACAACTCTGAGAGCCTCCAGACTAGTAGACAGATGAGGCTGTGGGGCACCAAGGAGAACAGAGATGTCCCACCTCCATTAGTCCTGTTTTTCATTATGTCACATCAGGGAAGGCTCCTCAAGGAGTGGATCTTGGGAGTTACTATGTAACCAAACAAGTCCCCTTTTAAGTACACACTCTGGAGAACTAAAGCCACACAATGAGATAAAAATGTGTGTGTGAAGTCCATAGCTATATTACAAAACCATGGCTTTGAGGCAAAATCAAACTCATTATGGATGCTGGCAGGTGAAGCCAAGATGTGCAGCAGCAGACCCCAGTGGCTCACCACCAATTTTTTCTACTTGGGATTTTTTTCTTGTGCATTTGAAGAATGGAATCCACAAACCAGGATGAATCAATGTAACCATAGCATTTATTGAATGTAAACAAACCTCTTGTCATAAAACAGAAGATGCTGGTGACAGCAACAGAAGATTTGACCTGTCAGGGAAGGCATGTTTTAGGGTGTATATAGTTCTTGGGTTACTGCTAAAAAGCAGAAAGAAACCCAAATAAAGAGTGGAGAGAACAATGGAGAGGATAAGAGAGGTAGAATATGGTTTATTCCAGTTTACAAGGAAAACAGTTGTGATACGTGTCCGCAGGGCTCCTCCACACCCTAAGCTAAAAAAAGACACTTCTGTAAAAGGATAGGTGTGATCCCTCTATTGTAAATGTCAAAAACTGGTAAATTAATGCTGAGAGAAAGTAGGGGAGGTATTGAGAGATGAGGGTGGGGGTGCTGGGAAATACTGTAGAAGGTGCAGATCTTCTTTCAGAGGTGATGGAAGTATTTTGAACATGACATGGTGATGGTTGCCCAGAGGCTAGGAGTACACTACAAATTGCATACTCGTGTATTTTAGGATGATGAACTTTTTCCCAGTAAATATTTCAAAAAGGAAAAACAACTTCACAATCATACCTACAATTATTCAATCTTGCAGTTCCTGTCTTACTTGGCAACTTCCTGAGAATTCCATTTCCTTCCAATTTCTGTGCCACACACATTCAATAATTGCCTTCTATCTTCACACTCTCCTTCAGTCACTTTTTTTCCACCAAATAATCCAGCAACTTGCTACCAGACTTTCCTCTCAAAGTTCTTAAACCCAGCAGTAACTCATGCCTCTGCCAAATAATACATGGTTTGCAAATTGCATGGCATGGGCTAGATATCCATTTATACAACACGGCTGGTTGGGATGCCAAGCCTCCATTGCCATAAATGTGATACACTGTTATAGGAAGAATGTAAGTTCCTGGGAAATTCACCACAGTAGGCTAATCTTCAGGCAACTGGAAGTTTGTGGTTATTCCAGGAATAGTGATGATTGAAAAATTGTGTTTTGGGGTGGTGGAAATAAGGTCTGGGCTGCTGGTGTGCTTTATTCAGAGCCAGGTCCTGAGAGACAGGGTTGGAGCTGGCCCCAGGCTCACTGTCAGTGGCTGAAATCCTTTCAGCATAAACATGGAGGTTCCTTCAATGTTTATAGTAGCACAATGAGCAATAGATAAACTGTGGAACCAACCTAGATGCCCTTCAGTGGATGAATGGATAAAAGAATGTGGCATATATACACAATGGAATTTTACTCAGCAATAATAGATTATACAATCATAGTATTTACAGGTGATTACATGGCACTGGAGAAGATAATGCTAAGTGAAGTTATCCAATCCCACAAAAAACAAATGCTGAATGTTTTCTGATATAAGGAGGCTGATTTATGGTGGGGTAGGGAGGGAGAGCATGGGAAGAATAGAGGAACTCTAGACAGGGCAGAGGGGTGGAAGAGAAAGGGAGGAGGCAGGGGAGTAGTAAGGATGGTGAAATATGATGGACATCATTATCCAAAGTGCATGTATGAAGACACAAATTAGTGTGAACATACTTTATATACAACCAAAGATATGAAATATTGATGTGCATATGTGTAATGCAAATTGTAATGCATTCCCCTGTCATATATTTTTTTAAAAAATCAATTAAAACCCCTATTGTAATGTATTGCTTAATAGAGCTTGATAGAACCCCAAATTAAAAGTTTTTCCAGTTCTGTTTCTGATATGTTCTACACTGCTATGAACTGTATACTGTAGGTTAATGCAACAGAGTACCAGCCTGTGTTCATTAGAGACCTGCACATTCACAATGAAACTCCAGAGGAGGAGAAGTGACTGTTCATGGAGACCTGGTGGCTGGCACGGAGGGGGTGTATGTGGGCGCTTGTGAGAGTGAGAAGGTGAGAGGCTGTGGATAGGGGATTAGAGGAGAGATCCTGGGAGGTGGAAGCAGTGTGGGCAGGGAGCAGTCCCCTTGATTGGCCAGCCAAGCAGCCAGTGGATGGAGAAGGTATGCATGGAGAGCAGGGAAGAGAGGCAGAGGCATGTAGAGGGATTCAGGTGTGATCTGGGGCAGTCAAGCTTGTCCTGAAGGCACAAGAAGGGGGCATTTGTGGGCTCTGGGTAGTGTGGGAGGTGATTTGTCCCTGGAAATGGTGGTCCAGCATTCTAAACACCCAGGGATTAATCTCTGAGCCCCTGTGTTACCCACGAGGTAGAAAGTGGGAGGGAAGCGGTGGAGGACAGAACATGACAGGAAGGGAGACAGCCCTACCAGAAGGGATCTGACAGATAGAGATGAAAAGCTGTGCCCAAGACACGTGGCCTTGGCACACAGGCCTGTGGATGCAAACTCCTTTTGAAGGGAGGCCATTATTTGTAGATTATATGTATTTTTAACTATGTGGAAAGGTGGAGTGCTATAAGTCTTGTTTGAAGAGCCCTGGTAGAAGCAGCAAGTGCATTATGATTAGACTCTTGGGTCCACGTGTTTGGCAATACACTGTCAATTATGAGTGGCCTGCTGTGGTTACTCGTCTAGCACTCGGCACACGAGAAGATCAGCACTGCCTCACTCCATGTTCTTCTTCAGCAGAATCACTAGGTTGGGGATGTGCCCTGCCCACAAGCACTCCTGATTCAGCAAACAGGCCCACCTCTGCCTTGGAGGGGGCCACAGCTACGAGAGAAGCTCTGGGCAGTGGCCCAGGGGAAGTGCATGTGAGCCATTTGGCACATGGTAGAGAAGAGGATTTCTCCTAAGTGTTCCTGACCCACCAGTGAGTTGCTCAGCACCATAAAGTTCCATGTGCAACAGTGACTTCACTCAGCTTTGCTCATTTTACTTGGTTTTATCATCACATGAGGGGCATGAGAACATGTCACATCCTGCAAGTTCACACAAAACCAAAGCACATAGACTGCAAACCAAAGTCCCTGCTATTCTCCTTCTGTTTAGAAACACCACTCTAGGCTGAAGCTTCTGACCATTTAGCATATGTTCTGCACATCTGCCTCACTCTGTTCTCTACTCAGTGCTTTCCCCTCTTTCCCTGTCCAAATCCCACAGCTGTGTTTTTCTAAACCTGGTGCCTTCATGTTCCAAGGATTACAATGACCCAGTTGGGTCTGAGAACTTGGTATTGACTGATGGTTTTTCCTAAGCTACATTGGTGCCCATATCCTCCCTGCTGCCTGCAAAGAGCTGGCCTTGTGTCAAGCTTTACTATGCTTTTTTTTTTTTTACTATAAGCAGGAAGACTCCTGTCTTTTAGTGCCAGGAATGAGCTAGGATTATCTCATGTCCTGGTACCACCAATGTAGTGCTCATCCATGCAAAATCCCACCTGTGAGAGCATGAAGCAACCAGGGCTGGCTAAGAGAGCCCAGAACCCTCTGTGATCTGAGGCACTCAGAGGGAGGCTCCTCCTGCTCTCTACCCTCCTCTTTCCTGCTTCACTGTCAAGTCCCCCTGCACAGGCACCCGTGGACTTTATACAATGGTGCAGGGAGGTGCTGAGAGGAAGCTGAAGGCCCTTGCACTATGGATGTCTCCCTCCTCTCCCCATACCTTCAGGAGCTCTGAACCCAGAGTGTCCCAGGTTTCCTGCCAGCTCTGAACACCTGAGAGGATGTTGGATGGTTGGTTCTCTGCTGCCATGGGGGTGCTAAGCACTGCCACTAGAAGAGATCTCTAGTCCCCAAGAAGCACCTGTGCTGGCCAGCTGGCTCTGTGTCATCTGCTCCCTTTGTTCATTGGGATTGGCTTCACCCATTTCTGCTTCTAGACTCACCCCTTTGGGCCTAAATTTCACTTTCCTGGGAACAAAGTCAGAAGTCTTGGTGGGCCTCGGACTTCAGAGATTTTGGATTGTGAGAAACTGTTTAATTTCTTTGGTCCTGAGTCTTTTAAGTTGTGAGAAGTTTCTCTGGCTTTAGTGTGATGTTATCTTGAGATTATGCACACATCAGTCCTTGTAAGCATAAAGTGGACACTCATGAGTGCCTGGGACAACTATGACAGCGCTGGATGGTGACACTCTATGGCCACCTCCCAACACTGACTTATCTCCACAGCATGCACTTGAGAGCACGAGGCTTCATCTGACCCAAATTGGGCTTATCTGGTTCCACACCACATTCCTGACTTTTTCTATGCTGTTCAGATGATATACAATATCTACAAAACCACTCAGCAAATGGAAAAGTACTATAAAGCACCCACACAAATGCTGACCTGGCCTGACCTTTCCCCACCCTACCTCGGGCCGTCTTTTCCCAGTGTCCTACTCTGCCTACTCTAGGCCATTTCCTGGACAGAGTAGGAAATGTTTTGTTCCGTACTTTATCCCCTAAAATTGTTTAAAGTTATGCTGGTCATGCTTGGGCATCCTGGGTCATGAGCTCCCTCATGGGACTATGTCCAGGAAAGGGGACTCCTGCAGGGGGTTGCAAGTTTCTCACTTCTCTGAAGCCAGGAGGACACCCTCCCCAGTCTAGCTCCTGACCCAGCCAGCACACCCTTTCCCCAGTTCACCAGGGAGATTCTGTCTAGCTAAGGCAAAAGGGAATAACCAGCCCCTTACCTCTGCTCCAGGAAGAAACAAAAACCAGGTACCATGTATCTTGCATTTCCCCCATATGCATGGTGACAAATTGATCAAAATAGGATGGGATGTACAATAAAAGCTGAAACAGTGCTGGGGGGGTCTTGCAGCTGTGGAATGTTTTTGCCAGATGAGGACTTGCTGGCCAGAGATGGTGCTGCTCTTTAGCTAGCACTGTCCAAGTGGCAGACCATAAATGTGGTGGCTGGAAAGTGGAGCTCCTGGAACATGCTCTGCATTTGCCAGGTCTGAATTGCAGAGGATTGGCACAAACTATGATCCCTGAGGCTAGTTTCTTCCCTGGGGTGAATTCCACTAACTTCTGGGCAATGAGCCATCACTCAGAATTTTACTGTCTATTTCCACCAGTGACTTCAATTTAGAAAGGAACTTAGAAGCCTGTATCTTGAAGATGGAAAAGGACTCTATGCCTGTTCCTCTGCCTCCATTATGGAAGGGAGACCAACAAGTGACATTCAGCTTCCCAATCCAACTGGAAATGGCAGGAAATTGATTCACTTTTTATGCTATTAAACTTCATGCTCCATGCAATTAATTATTTGGAGCTGGGCTCCAGATAGCAAGAGCACTCTTTGTTCCTTGCAGTTTTTCAGGAAGAGTCTGCATCTGTGGGACACATAGTTATCACAGAGGCCATCTAGGGTACTATAGGAAATTCCCAATTGATGCCTGATTTTTTCTGAGTCTTTTAGTTAGTGGTTGCCATAGAAACAGCCTATGATTGATGGTTTATTTTCCAGTTGGGTGCAACCTAACCATCAGTGGAATTGTGAGCTGACCCTAAGCCCGGGTCTGAGGGACTCTGATTTGCACTCCCCTCTCTTTGTCATCTAAACTTCATGGGAAGTGTGGGAGCATGGAGGGTGAAACATTGAGGGGGCTTGTTTGGGGCTCTTTTGGCCCCTGTGGCAATTGTGGAAGTAGATTTGGTTAAGGGGGGCAGGAATGGCAGTTGATGACTGAAATGACAGGCATGTCCATGGCTCTGTCACTCGCTCTTCTTATCTGATGTCCTCCCCACTGCAGTCCCCATGTGACTGTTCTCAGGGCTGTGGTCTGTGCTTACAGTCTTCATTCTCACCACACCTCACACCTCATAGCTACCCTTGGTCATAGGGTGCCACACCACAGAAGGTGCAAACTTTATTCCTGAAAAGTCTGTGTCCCCCATAGTCCTGCCTCTTTTCAGGTTGCTGTCACTGTCTTGTTAAATTTTACTATTAGACATAAAATTACCCCATATAAAGAAAAGAGCCTTGGTCTGGAAACTGTGATGAGAGTGCTGAAGCACAAATTGGCCTCATGGTGGGGACTTAATGGCAGCCAGGTGGTGTGTGTGTGTGCTGAGGGGGACTAAGATGGACTGAAGTTTTCCAGTGAGGGAGGAAGAGGGGTCTGTGAGCTGGCGTGTTGCCAAGAGTATGCTTACAATAATGACCATGAGGTCCACACCAGTGGATGAGGAAGGAGGTGTGTGGAAGAGGTAGGGAAGGTGGGCCAGTGGGAGGAATGGTGGCTACCAAGGCAGGAAGTTGTTGCAATAGGTTTTTAAGTGAATTAGGCAGACACATCAGTGGAAGCCAAATGTTTGATGGATAATTTGGTAGGAAAATTAATTGGTTTTACATGACTCCTCCAGTGCCAGCAGGACAGATTCTGCTTTGAGTTTAACTTAGAGACTTTTCCTAAGGTTGCATGATGTTTGCCCTGATGAGAAGAAGGATAACCAGTTTGTGTTTTTAAATGAGGAGGCACATGGCCATGCTGCTAGCTAAAAGTTTTTGCTTTTGCCAAAGTCCACATGTCTTGATGAAACTGGAGTCTCCATAAAGCAAGCATGAACCACCTCTCTCCTTGCTTGGGGGACTCCTCTGGAAAGCTGGGCCAGATATGTACTCAGCCAGAATCACTGTGACTGAGAGTGAATGCCTTGCACACCCTGAGAGGCAGGTGGCTCTTCATAATCAGCCATGATGACAAGCTGGATGTTCTGTTGTGATCGAGGCATTCTGAAGAGCCCTTTGTGAGAATTAAGATTTCTTTTATGACTTTGGAGCATGGTCACAGTGAGGGCAAGCAAAATTCTTCCAAAGTGAAGTTCTAAATATGATCTTTCTCAGTAATGAGACTGGAGGAAAAATTTAAAACTAAAGTTGATATTGTGTATGTGCATGTGAGTCAGAGCTTCCATCACAGATATCCAAAAATGTTAGGCCTTCTCTGCTATGCAGGTGCTGGGATTCATTTGGGTTTTCACCATTCAGTTAGTTTTGATTAATGAACAAGACACTTTACTTTCCAGTGACCATCCTGATTTTTAGGAAGCAGAAAAAGGCTCAGCATCAGTGCTATAGTGAATATAAATGTAAACATATCAAGGTTATTTGGAGGAGTATAGATTTGATCTGAGGAATACATCCCATAGTTGACTTTAAATGGTACAAAGTTGTGGAAATAATTCTGATGCTCTTGAGAGAAAGTTAACAGTGTCACAAAGCTCTGACTTGTATGGCTTCAAGTTTTTCTGGACAGATTAAGTCTTTTACTGACAGCTCTTCTATTATATTTCTGTAGGAAGATGGGTGTGGCCCAGAGAAAGGATGGAGAAGCCAAGTTTCAGAGCATTGCTTTTGAGGGTCACTGGCAGGTTTTTTTTTTTTTTTTCCCACTGACTCACATGTTCTGAGAGTCCCTTCAGTAGGTCTGTCACTGTGGAAACATGAAGTTGGCTTGGCAGGATGAGGTTATTCCAAACCTGTGTGGGTTTTGAGAATATTTAAGAGATCATAAGCTGTTCAGGGAGTGCATATTTGAACAATTTGATTGGAGTTAAGGCATGAAAGAATTTATAAATCCCTGGTGTGTGAACACTTATCTATAAATTTCCAAGAAAATGCTAGAACATTATGGATGATATGAGCAGGTGTATAATCATCCCCTTATCACAAGACACAAGCTTCTGCATGGTTTGGCCTAGAGGAAGAAGCTTTCTGCATACTGGACCTGGGAACAGTACATTCAGGGATTAGATAATGTTTACAAACAACTTTGGGAGGGTACTTATCAAATGAACAGAAACAATCTGAATTTAGTTCTGTGTACCCACTGAGACATGATATTTGGGGCAATGTAGATGAAATGTTACTAAAAAATTGCTTGCTTTGTTAGAAGAAAAATATAAAAGAAACTTACAAATAAACCTCAACATACAGTTACAATTGCTGCCTTGGCTCTGCATCCCCTGTGTCCCGGTTATTTCGTGACCCGTACCCAGGGACCCGAACGCACTAGACGTTCACAATAACCCCATTTAAATTCTACACACCTTCCATATTTCCCACAATATTGTTAAAGTAAATCATTTGGATTGAATTTGAATCCCACTTACTAGAATTATGCAGGTTTAGACATGTTTCTTTACCTCTTTTAGCCACAATTTCTCCATCTGTGAAATAGGCTTAAATTCAGCATCTTACATAAAACATTTTACAGAATTTTTGGCAAATAGTAGACACTTAACAAATGTCTGTTCTTGGCCTTGAGAATCCTTATATATCCTCCTCCATTATTCTTTTCTGTCTTTCCAGATCTCCTGGTAACCTCAATTCTACTCTCTCTACTTCTGCCACAGACAGGGTGGCTCATATAACTCTTTGACAGGATTTCAGAGTCCAGAGCTCCAGTCTCTACTTTTTCCACAGCTCATTTTCACCTGAACTTCTTACCTGGCTTCATAGTAGCACCCTAGTTAAAATGTGTTCAAGAGCAAACTCAACACCTCCTTTTCAGCCCACCCCTCATCAGCAAATGACAATTGCCCCACTGCTTCTAGTAATAAGGATAAGGGTTTTCTTTGGTTACATTGTAATTTTATTAATGCATAGTGTACTAGAAATCACATTTCCACTCTGCCATGACTGGATATGAGAAATTGTTTTGAATCAGCAATCAATTGAAATTGGTGCCAATGTGGTAGAAGGTCTTATGCAGTGAGCCCCATGTATTTTCCCCCTGTACTCAGAATTATTCTTTGTCTGATAGAGTGTGTGCCAAGGAGAAAGTGGATAAGACATGAAAGGGGATTCAGTATCTACCTAATATTATTGTAAAGTTGCTAAAAAATGTCCAGGGTTCTTTCTCAACGTACTGAAGAAGCCTTTTATTGTTAAGCCTTGCATCACTGTGAAGGACTTCAAGGTAACATGGAAACTAAGCCATATTCTCCACTGTAGCCAAAGCCAGACTCTGGAGAGGAGCATATTAGACCTTATCTGCCAGACAGACTACTATAAAGATAAGGAGATAGAGTCAGTTCTTCTAGGCTCAGTCATATAAAGGTACATACTACTAGGATCCCCCAGCTTGTTTACCTAGACCACCCCCATCCTTACCTCCTATTAGTTAACGCACTTCTGAAGAGTAAAATAAACTTGCCCACTGAATTGAGAAGGCCCACACCTTCCAGTGTGACCTAAGTTGCAGGATCGGATTTTGACCTTCTCTCCTGGCTTTCCTATAACTGCACACCTCTTTTGATGGATCTGTACTTTCCATCCCATGCATCTCCTTTGCCCATCTACTACTGCCCAGTGTAGAAATCAACAACAAAAAGATCAAAGAAAATTCCTGTTAGAAAGAATGGGTTGATTTAGGATGTCTTCATCTTATCATAGAGGAACTTTAAAATAGGCATTTGTCCATTAGTATCCACTCTGTAGCATAGTATATTAGGTACTAATATAGTAAGTAGAACATTTCATTTTACCCTCATAGATCACCTAAAAGGAAATATGATACCTTTTTTGAGGGGGGGATTGTTGTTGGAGAACTCAGGTTTATGATTCTGGCATACCCAGATGAGCTAGTGCTCTGAAATTCTGGGCCCCAAGCTGAGGTTACGTGGAACTTTTGTAGGAAATTTGATATCATTTCTTTTAACCATTACAACATTGGTGAGTTTGAATTACTGAACTGTGTGGCCAAGAATCATGCACAGGAATTCTTCAGTAAGTAGTACACAGATGCAGAATGAATGCAGTGAAATACCTCCAAGCGACATCACAAGTGACCTTCACCACAGGCAGCAGTTTCTCAAAAACTGTAAGCTTACATTTCTAAGAGCTATATTAAAAAACAAACAAACAAAAACTAGCACTTAAACTACACTCTTACAGGGACCAGTAATTAAGTAACACTCTTACAAACACCAAAACTGTAAAGTAATGTAATGTAATGTAATGTAAACCAAAGTTTCTTCTTCATTTCCCCCTCTGATGCCTGTCTGTATCATATAAGGCATCAACCTTTATAAAGCTGGATATTTAAGGTCTTCCTGTTCAGAAGTCAAGACCATCTTTAGTTTTGTTGCTTTTAGGCATGACGTTACAAACTGGACCAGGCAGTTTAACATGTAAGGAGTGAATATAAGGCCTACGAGTGTCATAGCAAGGGGTCTTGCCAGGGGCAAGAGCCAGGGTTCCCGGGGCCAGGTTCACCTCTTGAATTTTTCAAGTTTCTATTGTCATGGCAACTCCAGTTCACCTTCACCCATGCTGACCCGTTCCAATTGGATTACAGCTTTTATGGTTAGAAGGAACCTTTTTTTTTTTTTTTAATCTCCCAAAGTTTCAGGATCTGGTCTCCGGCAGTTAACAAAGAGTTTACTAAAGAATGTGACATTCTGTCCACTTAGGCCAGGCAGGGCTGCAAGTAGCTTGCTTCTTGGAAAAGAAAGCATGTGGAGGTGAAATATGATACCCTTCTATTAGTGAGAAGCTTAGGTTCAGTAAGGTAAAGTGATCTTCCTGAGTTATAAATGGGACAGAATTAGGATACAAATCTGTGTGTGTGACATCAAAACTTAGGTTTTATCTTCTGTTTTGTACAGTAACTTAGGCAGAATTTATTATAATTCTTATAATTTTTTAACCTATATTCTTTTGTTTGTTAGTTTGTTACTGAGGACTGAACCCAGGGGTGCTTAACCACTGAGCCATATCCCCAGCCCTTTTTATTTTTTAAGACAGGGTCTTGCCAAGATGCTTAGGACCTTAATTATGTTACTGAGGCTGGCTTTGAACTTAAAATCCTCCTGCCCCAGCCTCCTGAGCCACTGGGATTATAAGCATGTACCATGGGCTTTCCAGTGTTCTTTAGTAGAACAGGTATTTTTTGAGTGTTCTTTGCTAGGGCTGAAGTTATAGAAAATAATTCCAGATTCTTGCTGTCAAAGAACCTATAGTTCAAAGGACAAATGTGTAAACAAAAAGTCATGCTATAATAATGATGGCATTCCTCAAAAGCAGAAAAGGCATAGAGAAAGGACTAAATCCATCTGAAAGAATCAGTGAAGGGCTGGGGATGTGGCTCAAGCGGTAGCGCGCTCACCTGACATGCATGCAGCCCGGGTTTGATCCTCAGCACCACATACAAACAAAGATGTTGGGTCCACAGAAAACTAAAAAAAATAAATAAATATTAAAAATTCTCTCTCTCTCTCTAAAAAAAAAAGAATCAGTGATGTTTCATAATATCAGTAGTGTTTAAGCTAGACCCAAAGAATGAATAGGAATTTCTCAGGTGAACAAAAGGAATATTTGTTTTACAAAATAAATAAATAAAAGCAAGTGTAAATGTGAAAAAAATACCAGTAATTTTCTAGTGCTCTATGGGAGGGGATGGCCAGAGAGAAAAGTAAGGACCAGATAAATCAAGGACCAAATAGATAGTGGGGTGTTGACCATCTGTAGTGCAGAGAGACATGTTAGTTTTGTTCCCCTTACCAAATGATGGCATTGAAGAAATTTAAGCAGGGGAATGACGTGACAAGTTTTACCCCTTTAAAAATTCAATTTGAAAAAATATAAAGTACAAATTAAAGAAAAATTATGAGATTGAGAATAAAGGAAATTTATATAACGTTCCAGCAGAGACAAGGAGCGTCATTATCAAGTAGTGGGGAGGAGACAACAGGAGCACCAGGGCGGGGTGAGCAGAGAGAAAAGGGGAATAGCATTCAGTTCACCACACAAGCCTCAAAACCTTTTATCATCCTGGATTCTTGATCTACCCACCTGCCTTTTCTGTAAACTAATAAAATATAATATTTTTTCAATTCGTGATATGGCCTTTCATTTACTTCACATGATAAGCACTTATTTTGCTTTTTTTTTACATTTTCACATCTGGATCATAAAATGAAAAATTCTGGGGAAGTCTCATAAATTTTATGCAATCTTTCAACTTTATCGTCAAAACTTCAAAGTTAAAAACATATGGTTCATTCATCCAGCTCTCCTAGTAAGTGAATTTTTGGTATGGAATTTATTTCCAGTCAAGTTGTAATGTAAAATCACATGTAAAATTGCCATACTTCCTCCACATTACAAGTTATGATATTGAATTAGGTATAATTGTTCATTTTTCTTTTCCTTTTCCCTTAGCAAGTCTCAAAAGTTACAACTAGTTAACTACTTTTTTCTGTATATAGCATATATTCATCATAACCTGCTTGTTTTCTATACTTCACAGAAAAAGTTCATTTTTCTTTTTTGTAAAGAAAAATATAAATATATCTTCTTTGGATTCATAAATATGTACATTCATATGTGTACACACAGTCATACATGCACATAAAGACACATATATTTATTACACCAACATTCAGGCTTTATGATGTATAACTAGCAGGTTAGCAGGTACTAAAAATCATTTTGACCATCCTTTAACACTAATTAGGGTATGCAAAAACTTTATTCTATTTCCCTGTAATGTATATAAAGAGATCATAGGTTAGTTTAACCAAATTTATTAAAATAGTTTATTTTTTGTAAATTAGAAAACACAGAATTGGAAATTTGCAACTGAGAAGAAGAATGTGTCTGTATCAAAATTCTTAGAAGTCCAGGAAATTGATTTTACTAGAATGCTGAGAGCCATTGCCAAGTAGGAATGACGCATCGTAACATTAATCTAGGTTAATGTTTTTCTGATCAGTTTTGTTTTTTGACTGTGTTTTATTTTTTGACTGTGGAATTTTTAAACATTGCAATGGAGATTTTACCTAGGTAAAGCTACAAGTCCGTTATTATTGTCTTATGTGTTGTATGTTATGTGTGCACTGTTTTGTGTTGCATGTCAGTATGTGTGTATGTCCATATTTTTATATGAGGAGCGCTCATGAAAAAATGGACCCGAATTTTTTTTTATTCACGTGATTTAAGTGGTTTAATTTAAATTAGGTAAACAGCTGTTAATGATTGTTTTCAAAGGTGGTTAACAGATCTGCTTGCTTACTATTGTTTTTAAAGGTGATTAACAGATCTGTTTGTTTACGTTCACTTTTTCTTTTCATTATATTTAATAATTCTGTTCAGGATAATGTCTCTTTAACATCATTGCCAGAATTCCCATCTCCATCCCAGTGCCAGTGAAGACTAAGAAAACCAAACTACAGCTTCTATGATAGCTATCACAGTAAACTGTATAAACTGATGCATCAATGAATATAACTCAACAAGTAATGCTCAATCAAGGACTTGATTTACTTTGGGAGGAAATGGACATATTGATAGACTCTTCCACTTTGAACTGCCTGCAGAACTTGCCTGGACTATATATCAGTTGCATGCATTGTGAACTATCATCTGGTGCAGCGAATTGTGGTACTGCTGGCATATTTTTGCTGATGGTGTCACCAGTGATGCAATTTCCTTGCCAGTGCACCCCATGTTAATTGTGGTAATGCTGGCATCTTTGCTGATGGTGTCACCAGTGACGCAATTTTTCCAAAGGAGCCATCAATTGGCTTGGTGTTGTGGCATTTCTGTATCTTCCTCCCTTCTACTAGTGATGGTCTAAAATTTGGGGGCCAACAGAGGTGAGGCAAGAACCTCACCCCCCCACTGGCACCAAGGTTAAATTTGGGGGCCAACAGAGGTGAGGCAAGAACCTCACCCCCCCACTGGTGCTTAGGCCTGTCCACAAGCATGGCTGAATGCTGGACTGGTAGTCAGTGACGGGTTGATCTAGTTGCAGTGGATTCAACCTAAGACAGGAAACTGACGTCTAAAGGTCAGTTCTCCTATGACGGGTAAGAACCATATGTTGAATTGGACAACCTACCAGGCATGGTCCTTAAGCCACATTGCTTGTTGTTTAATTACTCAGAAGGAGGGAGATGCTGAGAGCCATTGCCAAGTAGGAATGATGCATCGTAATCCTTGCCAGCGTACCCCATGTTAAATGGACTTGCCTTGGAAATTTGCTGCGACCTTGCTTGTGTGTTTGAGAAAGGTGACCCTGCTCAATCACCAGGGTGGATCCAGGATTAGCGTGTATCCTGCAGGAAGTATCCCTGTCCTTGGGTTTAGGGCATGACAATAGGAGTTTTAGGGAAGTTGGAGGTTGAAGATTATTCCTGCTGGGAGTAGGGCGTGCCTGCTACCTGAGTTCCCGCTGAGTTCTCCTGGAGAGAAAGTATTTTAGGACGTGTATTGTGGGGGAGATAGAGAATTACCCCTGAGCGTGTGTGGAGGCTGGTGTGAGATCGGGAATAAAGAATTGCTGTTTGAACCTACAAAGCTGTGTGGTGGCTCGTGATTCTGTGCCAAGCCAAGACTTTGGCACTAGAACAGCTTAAAATTATTTCAAAATTAATAGATTTTTGTTCAATATTTTTAAAATATATTGCTGTCAGTGAGATATTTACCATTAAAGTATCATTGTAATGCTTTGCTAGGTACATCCAAAAATAAGAGAGTGGAATCTTAAAACTGTATGAAATAACTGCCTAAGATCATAATATTAACTTATGTGTCTTTAAGATTTCACTGTTTAAACTAATAAGATTTCACTGTTTAGTTTTGCCTTAAGCAAATGCAGCATTTTGTTTGTTCATAAAACATTGGATTAAATGTATATACTGATATGAATAGCTCTCCATCATTCCACATGTACCACTGGCAATTGCCCCTTTGCCTAGGATGTGGTGTATTATTGTCATTGAGAACAAGACTCTATTCTTAGCTTGCTCTTTGGGGAAAATGAGTGTTTCACAAGAAAACCTTCTCTCTCCTTACCATCATAAATAGTTTTCAAATTTAAAAGACTCTGTGAAGGGCCTGGGGTTGTAGCTTAGTGGTGGAGCACTTACCGAGCATGCATAAGGCACTGGGTTCAATTCTCAGCCCTGTGTATAAATAAATAAATAAAATAAAGGTCCATCAACAACTAAAAAGTATTATTTTAAAAAAGAAGAAATGCAACTACTAGTATTCTTGATATAGTGAATTATTAAGTATTTGTTTTCAAAGTACAATGAGTTTTTACTCTTAAAATTAGCTTAGGGTTTGACTTTTTGTAGGATGTTACAGGAAATTCATTTTGCTCTCCCCATCTAACTGTAGTTTATTCTGTTTTTATTTGGATGAATAGTAATTTAGTGATAAAATGATTGATTTTTTGTTTTTGTTTGTTTTGTTGAAGCTAATGTAAGATTTCCAATGGGGGAGGGTGAATGCCTTGATATTCTTGTAACATGTGTTCTTTGCCTGTTCAGGCAATGCTGGATGTGGCTGCAAACCAAGGTTGGCTGGTGACTGCCCTGAATACCACCAACCTCATTCAGATGTTGATCAAGGGCCAGTGGTTAAAAGATTCTTCTCTTCTTACACTACCAAACATAGAACAGCACCATCTTCACCTTTTCAGGTAATTGTCTTAATTTGCAATGTAATTTTTTTAAGTTTTTTAATGGATTTTTTTGGGGAGGAGTGGGTATTTTGGGAATCAAACCCAGGGCTTCATGCATGCTAGGCTGTACCATTGAGATACACCCCCAGATCCCCCAAAATTCCCTTATTAAAATACATATAGACACTGGAATTTCATGTGGTGCCTACAATATTGATTCTTTGGAGTAAAAATGCCCCTTTCCCAGAAGGAGACCTGCCCTCAGCACCAAGCTGAACCACAATTCATTTTAACCTTCTCCTACCTAAATTGTGTGTTCTCCCTTTGCAATATTAAATATGTTTCTATTTTAACTGCATTTATTCCTATACATTATCAGCTTTATTTAAGAAAACATTATTAAGGTGCTTTGTGATCTAAAACCAAGATAAATTGGCAACTTCTGTTATGTAGAAGAGACTGAGGGATCTGAAATCCATTGTCCAAAGTAAACCATGGGGAGCTGGGGTTACAGCTTAGTGGTAGAGCTCGCCTAGCACATGCAAAGCGCTGGGTTCGAGCCTCAGAACCACAGAAAAATAAATAAATAATATAAAGATATGTGTCCTATGACAACTAAAAGAAAATGTTTTTTTAAAAATAGTAAATTATGGATCTGAAATGTCCAAAACTAGATAGTCAGGTGTAGTGGGAGTTCAAGATATAATCTGTACTGAGTTTATAATAGTATCGAATAATTCAACCCCTAGGTCTCACATACATGGCTGCAAATGTTTCAACAAGGAAAAGAACAGTACAGTATACTAGCTAGATTGACAGTGTTTAAATGAAAATATCCTTTCACACCAATGTTTCACAGCAGTTGAGATACCTTGCAGCCAGAATGTTATTTCAAAGTTATGGAAATAACCAAATAGTCTGGCTTGCCATCATGCACTCTCTACCTCTTGTCAGCTGCATGAGGATCATAGTTATTTAAGCCATCCAAGTACAGATGCCAACAAGAACCTCAGGAACACCTGGGGTCCTCTAAGAAAAATCCCTAATTTGAATCAAGTGTACTGGGTGACAGGGTGACAGGTATGCTTGAGTCCCTACTATAGGATATCCCTGGAAACTAATAGACACATTCAGAGAGTGAGCCATAGCAGCAACAGGTGGCAGGGAGAGAAGGTAGATATATCTACAACTTGTCAGAAGCTCTTCTGGTAAGGTTCTGACGGTTATGTGAGTTGGATTTCAGCAGTATAGAAAGCACATTAAAGGCACAACCTCACACAGCATCATCTATGAGGGAATCTGCTGGAGGGTGTAGGAGATTTGGTCCAATTTTCTTATCACCCTTAAAAATTCAATATTAATATAATTTCGACTATATTTTCTTCTTATTATAACATTTAGGTGGCTCGTGTTCCTGTGATCTGGCACAACTTAAAATTATCTCAAAGATCTCCAAAGTGTACTTTAAATTCTGTGCTCCCCAAACTTAAAATTAAAAATTTTATTCAAGTAATTATAGTAGACACTTGCACACATTCACCAAAATCATGTCAGGGTTTCACATCAGCACTTTTATCTCCATGGAAACATTGTTTCACATCGGTGCTTCCTATAGAAAGACATCCACTGCATATGAACTCTTTTAAGTATTTACTGAACCTGATACATTATTTACAGTTTACAGATTTCATACAATGATAGTGATACTGCCTTAGGTTGATATAAAGAATGTTAGCCAATATTTAAAACTTAATATAATGGCCTATAAAGAGTTATATCATAATTTTTTTAACAATTGTTAATATAATACACACCAATGTTATCAGAAAACCTTACTTGTGCTTTGAAAGAGTTATTTTGTTGGTGTTGATATAATTTCTAAGGAAATGGAAACCAGTTATAAAGTACTCACGTGCTAGGTGCCATACCTCCATTGAGTGCCTCCATGAACTGATTCATGCCTGTGTAGGGAAAGACCATATATTCAGCTCCATGGTCGAGAAGGAGCTACAGGCCACCAAAACAAAGAAGGTAAGGCCGCCTTACTCTGTGAAGTTGTACCAAGAGTTTTCTAACTTAGGGCTTGAAGTCAGTCCCACCTGTGTTTAAATTCTGTCTTTGACATTTACTAACCATGGAAACATTATATATATCTTATGACATTCTTGTGAAAGTTAAGCAAAATAGTATTATGTAAACTGCTTTATGTAGTTCTTGACATATAATAATAATTGAACAAATGATAGTAATAGTGATTAATAACATTACTGGCATTATGAGAACTTGTTCAGTATAAGGCTTTCAAGCTCACTTTGGAAGGCTCCATTTAGCCTTTCCATCACCAGATTGCATTACCCACGAGCATACTCCAACTCTTCTAGGGAGTTTTGCCCTTTTTATGGTAGGGTATATTTTCATCTAATTCCTTCAGTTACTTGTTTATGTTCCACTCTTATTTTAATTACATTATTGTCCCTATATTCAAAGAGATTCTTTCAAATAAACCCCTTATTTGTTCACTATGTAACTTATAAGGAAAGTTAAATCTAAACAATTTTTGGAAGGCCAAAAACCAAATGAACAATGCCAGATACTTGGCTTTCTAGCCTTTTAAGTCTTAAGCAGTTTTACCCTAAATGTGTCAAAGTGAATGTTCAGGATTTATAACATGATTATATTGATTTGTATTTGCACATATTAAAGAAACTTTTAAAGCATGTCTCTTTATCTTTCCAAGTAAAACTTTTTTTTTGAACAAGACTTGTTATAATTAGTTCAGGGAGAATTCACAAGTAAACTTGTTTAATTTATTTGCATAAATTTCTATTCTGTTATCTTTAAAACCAAATGCAAATTGGCTCTGTCTGATATGATGATGGTTATTTGGCTCAAAAGTTCTTCAATTTGCAGAGCAATCTGGTGTCGGCTTTGCAGTGAGGCGATCCCAGGTAACATACAAATCCTGAATTATTCCAGAAATTAGTATGTTTAAAGCATCAATTTAAGTGCTAATTGCAGTAGTAATGAGAAAAAGCAGTATGACTGTGAGATT